>NW_005842782.1:46816-61189 GCF_000455745.1 Alligator sinensis | reverse complement strand
CTGACTCCCCATGGTTGCATTGGGGGTCAATTACAGACCCTCTTAATGTAACTCCTAGCTCTTCTTCACCCTCTGGGGTAACCAATCTGAGCACAGGTCCTGTTGCCCTCAGAGATGCCCCTTTCTCAGATGCATTAACTTACATTTTAATCTTTAACCTCTCCCATGGTTTTGCTTCATTTTTCAGCTCTCTCCAGCTCAGCATGGTCACATGGTGCTGTGGGAGTGCACAAGGTCAGGAAAGGGAAGCCAGCAAGGAAGAGAGAAACCATTAGATTTCAGCATGATTTCTGCCTGCAGAGAGTTGTGACAAAGTTTGGAGCAAGAGAAGACCCCACTGAACTCATGGCCATGTTTGGTAAGTAAAGAATTGGACAGGGAGAAAGGGACCCCGTTCCCCATGGAGCTGGTTCTCCAAAGTGAAAGCTTTGCTTGTGGACAGTGCCCAGGATTTTAAGCAGTATCAGCCTCAGATCAGTAGCTGGCCAAACCTGGTAGCCGGGACCCTGCGCTGGAAGTCAGGACACCTTGGGTCTGTTCCCAGATCCAACCTGTTGTGTGGTGTTGGGTTGGTCACATCCCCTCTTTACGTTTCAGCTTCCCCAGTTGTCTTGGAGATCTGTAAGAGAGTTGAGATGATCATGACTGGTTGGAATACTTATGGATTTGTGGGTGCTGGACACCCTGGAGCTCTTGGAGAGGACAATCCATTAGCATGAGAGGCAACAAAGAAATCCAAGGGATGTGGACAGTGTTTATACTATGGGAGCATCTCAATGCCATATTGTGTCAGGTGCCCCACAAACACACAGGAAGAGACAGGTGCTGAGTGCTGCACAGACACAGTGGAGGCATCTACACGTGCATTTTACTGTAGATTTGCCTAATTAGCTCTGCAGTAAAGCATCACCATCTATACGTGTGGCACTGATAGACTGGAGAAGCTAATTAACTCTGCCATAGGCTAGTACTGCCTGACACAAGTGCTATCCTACAGCGGAGTTATTTACTCCACCACAGCGCATGTTTAGATAGAGACCAGGGCTGGCGGGGCTGGGGCATGAGGGTGCTTCAGTGCAGGGGCTCCCTGCCTGCTAGCCTCATGCTGTAGCACCCTCGTGCCCCAGCCAGCCCCTCTGCAACACAATGAACCAAGTTGGAGCAGCTCCAGGCTGACAGGCGGACCCCCTGTCCCGCGGCCCCTTGCCAGCCAGGGCTGCTCTGAACCAGGGCAATGTGTTGCAGTCTAGGGAACACATGGAAACACTGCACCTGGGAGCAATAAACTCTGGGGTGATCCTTGCTGGAGTTTATTCAGTCACATACATTGCTCATGCAGATGTGCCCAGTGAGAAACAATCCCTGGACTGAGACCAGGGCAAATCTCCAAACAGCTTAAATCATTGGTTCTCAACATTTTAAAATTCAAGGCACCCCTCATCAAGCTCAAGCATCTCTCATTACACTCAAGGCACCCAAGGAAAATACCAACTTTTTCACTCATTTCTTGTCTACAGAAAAATAATAGAGCAATTCTTCTGTTGCAAAGAACTCAGGAAGACCACAACAGGGCAGAATATTTTTGACATCATGGATTCCTATTTGAAATCTTTGATCTTATCTTGTGAATGACATGTAGGTGTTCAGGCCTATTGCATTGCACCCAGCATCGCCCTTAAAAGGATCTCATGGCACCCCAGGATGCCATGGAGCTCTGGTTGAGAACCACTGACTTAAACAGACAAATGGAGGATTGTTAACAACATTGTAGACCTGGAGAAATGAGCACTGAGAGATGCAGCAACTTGTCCCAGGTCACACAAGGAACTTGTGGCAGCGCCTAGTACTGGATTCAGATCTCCTGGGTTCCAGCCCAATGCCTTAGTCACAAGGACAGCTTGCTAAAATGGTGCTTCACTTCCTCACTGAATGTCTCATGCATTGGCAGAGCAATGGGCAAGTTTCGCATCATTTCCCTAAAGATGGTGACCCCCTGCCCTCTGGGGCATCTGAAAGTAGAAGGGTCCCCAGGCAGATGCTGCTGCTGCTGCTGATGTGTGTGTGTGGGTGTGTGTGTGTGTGTGTGTGTGTGTGTCTCTCTCTGTCTTTAGTGCTCCTGTTTCTCACTGCCTTCACGGCCATCCAGAGCACACCCAGCCCCCTGGAAAGCTGCTTTCAGGACCCAGAATATGAATCACTCCTGGAGATCACCCAGGAGGGCTTAGGCAAGGCAGCTAAGCCACAGAAGATCGTGATTGTCGGGGCAGGCATATCTGGGCTGACTGCTGGGAAGGTGCTGCAGGATGCAGGGCACCAGGTGATGTCCCTCAGCTTTGGAGGGGAAGGGAAGATGCCAGGTTGGGAGCACTGGGGATTGGCAGCAGAGGCAGCTGGCTTGGGAGGGCAGGGATAGAGTATGTGGCCATTTTCTCTTGTGGGTTTTGGCATTGATCTGTCTCAGGACTGTGGCTGGCTGGGTGGTAGGGAAGGGGAGATGGAGCTTTTCCTTTCTAGGCAGCACCAGCTCTGGTTTGGTCCCAGGCTTGGGGGGACATGGAACAGGAGATGGGACATTTCCTTTGAAAATCCAAGCCCTGGTCTCCAGCAGCTTCTCATCCAGCATCTGTTTTGAGCTCTAAAACCTAAGATGGAAGGAAGGAGATAGTGGAAAGAAATTAGGACTATGCCCATGGGAATAGCCTCCCATCCTCATACCTGTCAAGAAACTTCATAGGTGGAGGGGCCAGTGCCTCTCCCACCACATGGAGGGTAATGCTTGGGCTGCCCTCCTTAGGTGACGATCCTGGAAGCCAACCGCCGTGTGGGAGGCCGGATCGAGACATACCGGGATCCAGCAGGTGGCTGGTATGTGGACCTGGGGCCCCGACGCTTGCCCTACAGCCACAGGTAGGAGTCATAACCCTGGGCCGTGATTTAGGCCAGGGTGGCAAACCTGTGGAATGGATGCCACAAGTGGCACAGGCGGCCTCTGTGTGTGGCACATGGCAGATTGGGGAGGGGGACAGGCAGCACGCTGGCAGATAGGGCAGGGAGCAAAAAGCAAAGCAGATCAGGTAAGGGAGAGGGATCAGAGTGGCATGTGAAGAGGGTGCAGGACTAATTTGTGGCACATCTACTAACAGGTTGGCTTCCACTAATCCCGGTGTCTGCCTTTGTCCTCCAAGCAGGTTCTGCTCCCATGGATATAAGCCCTGCCCACACACATGTAGCAACTGGTGGCTCTGTTCACTAAAAAAGGCAGAGATCTCCTAGACAAAATCATGTATCCATTGATGCCCAGCCTCAACTGGGCTTTAGTGCGCCCATCGGCTCTGCAAAGTGTCTGGAGCTTAGTTCCTTGAGCTGGTATTTGACTCCTGCTTTATAAACGCAGGGGGTCATCAAGGCAGAGCAGTGGGGATAGTGGCTGAGATTTGGGGGGATATGGTAAAGAAAGACCTGGACCATTTTTGAAGTTGCATTTACAGGCAAGGCAAATTATTCCACCTGGCTTGTCTCCTGTTTTACGCAATTCAGCCACTCTCACACACACGCACGACTCTGCCATATATCAGAGAAGTGAATTAATATTAGGGGAGGAAAGCGTGCGTGTCCCAGTGGGACCTTCCCTGCTACCTTTTGAAATTGAAGAGAGACCCGAGTTGGAAGCAGTCCTTTTTTGTCTGGGCCTGGTTCTGGTCCAGGGAGGTAATAGGCTCTTCCAAGAAGAAGAGGGTAACATGACTGTCCGCTCATGCAAAATTGGGATTATTACAACAACAGCACAGACCTCTGCTGTTTGAGCTGAAGGAAGGACTCCGTCAGGTGGTAGCAATGGAGGATTGTTATCCTATAGTAACTGCTGGAGGAGGTGGGTGCAGCAGGCATCTATTTTTTGGCCAGTTTGTTATACCTAGAAATCTTTGGGCTAGATCCTGTTCTACCTTCCTAGGCACCTGAGTAGATGTCGTCAGCTAAACTGCGTTCTTATCTGACAATACTTTCTGAGGCCTTGAAACTGGTAATACAAAAGGTGGATGAGTCCTCTTCCTCCTCCTTTTCCTCATTGCCTCTTTGTGACTTAGTTGTATGGCTAAGACAATGGCACATTGGATGCATTAATGGATTTTCGGGGATAGAGTAGGATCACACTTAGGTGTCTAGGTCTGCTTAGATACATAATAGTTGGAATGGGGTCTGACCATTTTTCTTCCTTCATCCTCTTCCCTTCTTTTTCACCCGTCCTTCCCTTTCTTAAATCTGTTCCACCTCCATTTCTCCTTCTTCCCCATTTAGGATTGTCCAGGAATACATCAAACAACTCGGCCTGAAATTAAACCCATATCCTGATGGGAATGGCAAAGCCTGGTATCTGGTAAACAATGTCCGAGCTAGGGCCAGCGAGGTGGAGAAGAACCCAGACATCCTGGGCTACCCTGTGAGGCCCTCTGAGTGAGGGAAATCAGCTGTAGAGCTCTACTATCAGGCCTTGAAACACGTAAGCCTTGAGATATTATCAGCTGTGTGTGGGTGTGTGAAAGGTGGCAAGGGGCTGGTAAGAGGTCAGGGAGGTGATATAATGATAAACCACCCTCCTGATTGTCTCCTCCTAACCCTAATAGTTCAGCCTCAGGCCAGAATGGGAGCACAGCGCAACCAGATGACAGGCCTTGTGTCCCATTCACTTTAGCCAGCTCCTGCCTCTGGGGTTAGGTCATAGCCAATGTCATCAGAAGAGAAAAGCCATGTGTCCCAGGCCTTACCCTGTGAGCCAGCCAGTGCCCTAGGCATCTGCGCCTAGATGAGAACTGGTATCTCCTAGAGAAGAAAAGCCCCATCTCCCTTCCCCATCCCCCTGACAGTGTGGCCCTAATCTGGGGCTGGGATGAAACCGGTGCCCCACAAAAGGAAAGAAATGGGGGCTTGTTCTATGCCAAATCATTCCTGGAGTTGCTCTTCAAAAAGTTGTCTCTATTTTCTCTCCCCAGGTGGAGCAGGTGCTGGAGAAGTCCAGCTGTAGCCACGTTCTGGACAAGTATGACTCCTTTTCTCTTGAGGTAGCTAGCTTTTTCCCCAGGGGTCTTCAGAGCGTATACATCAATGAGCATTTACTTGGGGTGGGAGATGAGGGCAGGGGAATGGGCTGTCTCTCCCTGTATGTCTGTGCGGCGCTCAGCACAACAGGGGCCTGATGTCAGCTCTTGGTGATACATACAGGGTATTGCAAGATCTAAAGAAAAGTGATGCAGATGCATGAGGATTTGGAAACATTTTTTCAAAGGGAGATTGAAAAATATTGGGATCATTCACTTGAGAGAGCAGATGAATAAGAGGGGATGTGATAAAAGTCTATAATAGACTATAAAAGTCAGAAAATAACATGGTTGAGGCAGAGAAGATGGATTGGTACCTGCTGTTTCCTATCTCAGAACAGAGGGCATCTAATGAAATTTAAAGGTGGTAAATCTGAACAAGGCATGTTATTATTATTATTATTTTTTTACATCCTGTGAGATTTACCTGTGAAACTCAATGCCACAGAAAGAAGGTGGGGCAGGGTAGCACCTTCGAGACTAATTGATTCATAAAAAGCCAATTTAGTTTTCCCAGCTCATTTCCTCAATGTCACAGGAAGTGTTTGTGATGTGGAAGGTAGCAGAAGTCACAAAGCAACTGGAACATTTATATAGATCATAAAAGAAGTATCCAGAGTTACCATAATTAATCATCGAAATTCAAGAAGGGGGGTTAAACCTCCTGCCCTAGGGTTGAGCCAACTTCTAGGTGTTAGAAACCAGGGTTAGAGGTAATGTGGGAAAGGATTATCTCCACTCAGCTAATTTCAGGTGCGCTAATTTAAGATCTCTTCCACAGTTAAGGGCAAGAGATTGGGCTAAGTGAATCCTGCAGGAAATGAATAGATTCCCCCTCTTTGGCAGGCCTATCTGATCCAAAAGGGCAGCCTCAGCCGGGCAGCTTTACAGATGATCGGAGACCTGATGAATCTTGGTGCTGGCTTTTCCCGCGGCTTCACCGAATTCCTCCGCGAGGTTTTTCTGTTCACACGGGAAAAGAGGTGAGAAAAGAACTTCACGTTCCAATGTATTCCAGAGACCAGCCCCCAATTGATCAACGCAACGGGTGGGCAAAGGGAAGATTATTATCCCCACATTAGAGAGAAGAGAATAGAGGGCCAAAGGAGCTGAACTGGCAACATCAGTGGAAGCTGGAGGGTTTTCAGGGGAGCCCCAGCACCTAGTTACCAGTCTCGTCGACTTGCCCAGTCACACCAGGACTCAGCTGGGAAGTAAACCCAGATCTTAGTCATGGCCTGGACACTCAAAGGCTGGCCTGCCCCTGCAGAAAGGGCTGTCATCGGTTAAAAGGACACTCTGGTGAGCTGCTGGGGACAGGAATGTTGACATTTATATGAGACAGGCTGACTCATGGGAAAAAAATCTCACTCCAGCAGTCACAAGGCGTTCTCACTATCTGAGCTCTTCCATAGTCATGCTGAGTTGTATAACAATGGTAGTGTACAGATGGGGAGACTGGGGCACAGAGGACCACATCCTGATCTACCCTGCTTGAGCCCCTGAAGAACTGTTAGTACAAAACGTGGGTGGGTCCTCGTCCTTCCCCCAGCATTTTTGTGGCTTGGTTTTAAGGTGGTAGCCCCATACCAAAATAGCTGCATGAATGGACCTTCCAGGGGCCAAGCAGGATGGAGTGGGATCACACTTCAGCACTAATAGTCAAAGTAGGATCTGGTTTTCAGAGGCTAAGGTAAGTTGTTTTTGACTAGCCTAAGTCTTGGGGGCCACCACAGGCATGCACCAAGCACAGGAGAGACATGTAGCAAGTAGACTGAAGCCTGGAAGAGTTCTGATTATTATTTGCTCTCCTTCGGTGCTTAGCTCTGATTATGGTCAATGAACACAGAAAATAGGATTTCAAAAGACCAGAAGTCAGGTGATATCAGACTTCCTGTGTTTGTGCCTTCAGCCTGACATAAGAGGGGAGATCAGAGGGCAAAACAGAAGCTTACCCTTGGCTCTGAGAACAGCTGGGGGCTAAAAGATCTGCCAGGGACAGAGCCATGGGTTAAGATCAAGTTTTTTTCAGTGTAGATGCTCCAAGTGTCTCTGGGGAGCTGTGTAGACATACACTAAGTGACTTGCCCGGGTTCACACAGAAAGTCTGTGGCAGAGCTTGGAAATGAAGTTGTACCTTAACCCTAATAACAACCTTGCTCTGTAGTCCTAGTGCGTGGGAGGTGGGCAGAAGATAGGAGATTGGGGGCCAGGCAGGCAACTTCATCTGTCTCCCTAGCTCCAGGCTGGCTCTCTAACCACTGGGTTACCCTGTGCTCTTCTGCCCCCCACTCCTTCCAGGTTTGATGAGATTTCTGGAGGCTTTGATGTGCTGCCCAGTGCTTTCCAACAAGCCCTGGGGGGCACCGTGCTCCTGAACTCCACTGTGCTCCAGATCCAGAGGGAAGAGGATGTTGTCCAAGTGCTCTACCAACCCGGGGACACTGCCACCCCTCCCATCACTCTGACAGCTGACTATGCCATTGTCACTGCCATGGCAGAAACCACCCAGCTCATCAGCTTCCACCCTCCCCTGTCCCCAGCAAAGACCTTGGCCCTGCGCTTTCTACGCTCCACTGGGGCCACGAAGGTGGGCCTGGCCTGCACCAAGAAGTTCTGGGAGGAGGAGGGGATCCGTGGTGGGACCTCCATCAGTGACCTCCTCTCTCGGATTACCACGTACCCCAGCCACAACTTCTCCAGTGGGCTGGGGGTGGTGCTGGGCTCACAGACCTATGGGGATGACTCCCAGTTCTTTGACCCTCTTAGCCCAAAGAAAGCTGTGGAGGTGGTGTTGGGGGACCTGGCTGCCATCCACCAGCAGCCAGTGGAGGAGCTGAGATGCCTGTGCCCCCACTGGGTGGTCAAGAAGTGGGGGCTGGACCCCTACTCCATGGGGGCCTTCACCCTCTTCCACCCCTTTCAGCTGGGAGAACATGCCCAGGCCCTGTGACAGAGGGAAGGGCGAGTCCACTTTGCTGGGGAGCACACAGCTCTGCCACATGGCTGGATTGACACGGCCATGAAGTCTGGACTGAGGGTGGCCAGGGATGTGCATATCGCAGGAGAGCAAGTGGCTATGTTGGGAGACTGCCCTCTACGTGGGGATTCCTCTAGGACACAGGGGGCCTCTGATTGTCACTTGAATATGCTGGATCCATTGTGATGGCACCGATGCGGTCTGTGTCGTGAGAGGCTCGACGTCAGTGCAGCACGGCCCTGACAGAACCACTAGACCCTGCTTCCTGCCCAGAGCTGAGTATAGACCCAAGAGGCATTTTTACATATGCAAGCACTGCAGCGCCCTGCATTGCTTGCAGTTGTATAAGCAGCGAAATGCGCATCAGTGCTAAAAAAACGGCAGCGGCACGCTTTTGAACTAACACACGTAGAAGGTGCTTTAGTTCAAAAGGGGTGTAGGTTGTAGCCGTGTTGGTCTAAGGACATAGGCAGACAAGGGTCTTTGGGTGAATCCAATATCTTTTATTAGATCAACTTAAGATATCAGATTCACCCAAAGAACCGTGTCTGCCTTTGTTCAAAAACTCACTGCTGCCATTTTCTGCGCGCTAACGTGCATTTCACCACTCAGACAACTGCATATGGCACAGCGGGGTGTGCGTTAGCTCACGGGTGGAGCAGACTCGCTTAATCAAGTCTGCTTCAAAACGGTGGATCTCCAGCATGGCACAGGATGAAAAAGTATGTGTATAAATGCCCGAGATGTCCTGATTCCCAGCCCTGCATCACCAGCTCACTAGACCCGGAGGCCCTGAATTTCAGCTGCATTCTTCTTGCTCTCACTGCTGGGTCATGAATTAATTGGGATGTTAAATATCCCTCTGGCATGGCTGCTGCCAACAGCCCATAACTGCCCTGTGGGAAAAAGAGGTTCCCTCAGGCTGGATCTCCTGCTTGGCTGCTTCCTTTCTGAATCCAGCTGTATTTGCAGCTCTCAGAAGGGAATAGGGCACTGTGGGCTCACGTGGAGCTGTGGTGGGAGGTAGCATCCAGGACTCCTGGGTTATGTCCCCAGCTCTAGGAGGGGAATGGGCTCTGGTGGATTAGAGCAGGGATTTCTGAGTCAGGACTCCTGGTTTCCATTCCCATACCTGACACTACGCAGCACTTCAACTTACCCATCACAATATCTCTTCCCTTCTTCCTTACCAAATGATAGAAATCCTCAGATTGAAAGGTCCAGTTGAAGCTGAGGAGCTGGCATTATTAAGCAGCATTTTTTTAGCTTGCTTTTTTTTTAATTTCATGTATTGCGCCAAATCAGTTCTGAATTCTGTTAACGGAGCAGAGCTCAGTCATTCAAACCTGTATGAAACTACCACCAGTGAGTATCCTCCCTCCCAGACTCTGGGGCTTTAGATACTCCCAAATCTATGGCAGGCATCCTGGGTGAAGCCCCAAACCCGGAGGCCTTGGAGTTCAGATCCCCTTAGTCTCGCTTCCCCCTAGCCAAAAGGCCGAAGGAGCAAGCTAGAGGGAGAGCCCGAGAGCAATCCCCCCCCACCATAAACTGTGTAGCCCAGATCCTGGCACTGGAGGCCTGTGCTCTTGCAGGGACAGTCTGCCAGTACTGCAAGGGACAGGGTTTTAACCTCTAACTACACCAAATCATTCAAGGCCGAGAAGAAGGAGATCTCCCTGTCGGGTAAGCGAAACCACCTGGGCCGAAACCATCATCTTAGTATCTCCCCTGCTTTTGTCCTATACGTGTGGCTAGGGCGTGGGCATGTTGTCCTATTGAAAGTGAAGCCAAAAAAAGGCTTGTTTTACAGCCAGCTCGGCGACACAACACGAGGCAGGCACAAGGCTCGGTCAATCCGGTTCTACCAGGATCTGACAGGTTTCCTTTCCTTATGTAAGACAGTGCCTCTGGGGAAGGGCCCTGGAGCAAAACAAGCATCTTCTGAAATGCCACAGTAAAGGAGCCAGATGGCTTCATGCCCATTACTCCATTGCAGAAACTTGGAATAATTTACATACCTTGAGGATCTCTCACTAGTGTGTGCGTTATTGGGCACTTAGACCAAAATAAGGAACTCCATTAGTACTTTTGGCTTTGTTCATATCCTGTCTGACACCCCATCAGGCCAGGGAGTCAGGGTTGCCCTGTTGTTCTGTGCAGAAAACTGGTAATAAAGGGATTATAGTTTTAAAATGTTGATGAATCAGATGCATTTTCCCACCAAAAATATCACCTGTTGTAAGGATGCTTTGACCAACTTTGGAGGGCCAGTAATGTCAGAGCGGCGAGGCAGTGGAACAGGCTGCCTAGGGGAGTTGTGGGATCTCTTTCACTGGAGTTTCTTAAAAAGTTGGGCAGGCGTTGGTTGGGGATGATTTAGGGGCAGGGGGGTTGACAGGGGTGGCCAACCTACAGTAGGGGTGCCAACAATGACACAGGCAGTCTGTGTGTGTGGCATGTAGTAGATCAGGGAGGGGGTGGTGTCAGATTGGGAAGGGAGCAGAAAGTAAAGCAGCAAATCCAGCAGGGAGCATAGAGAAGGAAGCATAAGGCAGAGCCAAAGATCAGGCAGGAGGAGGGGATCTGAATGGTGCTTGTGGAAGGTGGGCTGCTTTGTGGCACGCCTGCCAAAAAGGTTGCCCCCTTCCGCCCCCCACTCCCCGCTACACTGCCCCCCCTTACAACCTCTAAGAACAATTCCAAGAGCACTAGATGTTTAATGAGTCCAGCCTGTAGGATCTGACTGGGAATGCATTTCCCATATCCCGATACCAAACTGGGGAGCTGTGGAAATACATCTGCCTGTTCTGATCTGTCCCTGGCAATCTCCTGGCTTTCGTGATATGGGAGATAGCAGTTAAGCAATGCAAACAGGCTGTGGGTTGCAGGAGGTAGGATGTGGGGTGGGGAAAACTTGGCAAGGGGTCCCCGGAGCTGGCAGAAAAGCAACACACCCATCTGGAAGTGGCTCTGTTTGTTTCCCTGGTGCAGCGCCACTGAAACGGAGCAGGAATCCGAGGTATGCCCTGGAGGGGAAATAGCAATGTGAGGCTGGGACGTCCTGTACCAGGCTCTGCCACATTGTTCCCTTCAGGACTAACCCATCAATCAGTGGCAGCAATGCTTCACCCTTCCTACCTCCATGGCTGAGGCTCCATGCTGGGGGCATGGCAGGGAGGTGGGGAGGAAGGGCTGAGAAATAGCAGAGGGCCCCTTTCCCCACAAATAGCGCCCGCTGGCTGGGGGCACAAGCTAGGTTGGGGGGTTAGGGTTGTCTATGCCACTGGATCTTTGTGCCATGCCAGATGCGGGTAATGGTGTGGCCAGCCCTGTATGGCATTACTTCCTGGAGTTCCCTAGTGATCCAGGCACAAGACTGGGAGTCAGGGCCACATGACTTTGAACACTGTCTCTGAAGCTGACTCGTGAGTGCAGCACTTCCTGCATCGTTGGTGCCTCAGTTTCTCTACCTGTAATTTGGGGCTATAAATGTCTTCCTGCGGTGCTAGAGGAAGGGGAGCCTTCACATGAGAAGGTGGAGGGTGCCGGGGGATGGTCTGTAGAGGTCATGGGCAACAGGGAAGGGCTGAGCCCTTTTATACTGCAATACAGTATGTAAAGGAGCCCTGAAAAGGGTGTGTGGGGGTGTGTGTGTGAATGTTGGTTTCACATATGTGCGTGGTCTGTGTGTGCCTCATTCTTATGTGTGTGTGTTGTGTATGTGTTTGTGGCACTGTTTGTGTCTCTATGTCCTTTGTGTGTGTCTGTCATGTGTGCCTTTATTACTATGTGTACATGTGTTGTTTTGCCTGTCGTTTGTGTGTGTGTATCAGTTGTTTTTTCTTACTGTATCTCTTTGACAGTATCTTGCGTGTGTGCCTGCGTGTTGCTTCTATATGAGTGTGTATGCATGTCCACCTGTGTCTTCTGCAGTGTGTATATGCATGTTGCTGATTTTGTCTCTGTGTGTCTTTGTGTCCCTGCATTGTGCGTGTGTGTTTCTCTGTCTCAGACGTGTATTATTTATGTATGTGTGTCTCTGTGTCTCGTTTCATGCACGTGTGCAAGCCTGTGCATGTATGTGTCTCTGTCTCTTGTTTTATGCATGTGTGCATGCCTGTGTGTTTCTGTGTCAGCACATGTGTGTTTGTCATTCTGTGTGTGTCTGTGTCCCTGGGTTGCGCGTGGCTTTTCTCTTTCTCAGCTTTGGGTGTATTGCTGTGTGTGTCTCTGTTATGTCCTTATCCCAATATCCCTCTGCTGTGTGTTGTTTGTTGGCATGTGTCTGTTTGTTCCTGTGTTTTGATGAGCCTCCTTGTGTGTCTGTGTGTTTGCATGCCCGTGTCTGCATGTGAGTGTGTTATAGTGCAGGTGTGTATTGCTGAATTTCTGGGGTGTGTGAGCCCCTTCTCAAGGTGACACACTGTCATGCAGCTTGTGTGTGCGTGGATCTGTGTCCCTGTGTTAATGTGTGTGTCAGAGCAGCTGTGATGGGGTGTGCCGCTGCCTCTATTTACACGTGTGTGAAGGCATGAGAAAGCATTCACATGAACACTGACACATACAGACAACACCTGCACACTGAACCACACAAAGAGAGCACCACACAGTGATCCACAGAAGCAGTAACACACACAGAGACATCCATGTACACACAAAAACAGCGATGCACGGTGATACACAGAGAGATGGCAACCCACATATAAACTGAGAGATGGCATGTCACAAACTGACACACACACACCTACAGATAGCAACACACTCACTCACCAATGCACACAATACCCTATACAAAAACACACAACACATAGAGACAGCAGTGTGAAACCGCACAAACACACAGAAGCAGCAACCCAGTTGCACACAAACACAGCAACTCACAGGCAAACCGACAGAGATGAGATCACAGTGATGCACACATAAGCTTACAGACAACAACACACACATGCACACTGACACTCAGCAAAAGGCTGCAACAT
The DNA here is from genome assembly GCF_000455745.1 of Alligator sinensis. Lineage (NCBI taxonomy): Eukaryota > Metazoa > Chordata > Crocodylia > Alligatoridae > Alligator > Alligator sinensis. Next base: position 48,134 of record NW_005842782.1, on the reverse strand, counting down.
ACTCATGTCCTAACATATGCAGTTAGCTTTAAGCAAGTAGACACCCACACAGACAGAAACACCACACAATAATACACAGAGAAATGGCAAAACAGTGCAAACTGGCAGAGATGGCATCACACAAAAGGACACCCCCCCACCTACACAACACACACACTGACAAAGAGACAGCAATGTACTTGCACATTCATGTGCACAGGTGGCACTACGTAGACAAGTGTACACAGAGCAATGCAGATAGCTGTGCACACCTTGACCTAGGCACAGGCATACACAAAATCATGCACACACACACACACACACACACACACACACACACACACACACACACAGAAACACTTATGCACACAGGAGACAGCAACACATGTGCAGACCTACAGAAAGAGATGGCACCATACAAACTAACACACATGGGGCAGTACACATGTGGGGACAGACAGCAGTGTACACCCTGCCACATGCACACACACAGAGCAAATGCACGTACAGAGACAATCACACAAATGCACGTGCAGCGAGACAATCACACAAATTGACCCTCACCCACACACAGGTGACAACCCCCACATACACCCCCACACATACACACACACCAGGAACATATGCTGGTATACACAGCAAAACACACACACAGAGGTAGCAGCCCTGGTGTGGTCACTTCTGGGGTGTGTATGTGTGGGTCACTGCCAGGGTGTGTGTGTGGCAGGGAGGGGGCACTGACTGTGTGTGTGTGTGTGTGTGGGGGGGGGTCACTGCTGGTGGGGTGTATGTGTATATGTGTGTGGGTTGCTGATGGTGTGTATGGGTGTGTGTGTGTGTGTGGGTCACAGCTGGGGTGTGTGTGGGGATGGTCACTAATGTGTGTGTGTGTGTGTATGGGTCACAGCAGGTGTGTGTGTGCATGTGCATGTGTCACAGCTGGGGTGTGTGTGGGGGGGTCACTGCCAGTCTATGTGTGTGTGTGTGTGTGTGTGTGTGTGTGTGTGTGCGTGTGCGTGTCACAGTGGGGGAGGGTGTGTGGGGGGGTGGTCCCTAACAGTGTGTGTGGGGGGGTCACTGCTGGGGCGTGTGTTTGTATGACTGTCAGTGTATGTGTGTGTGAGCGTCACAGCAAGGGTGTGTGTGTGCATGGGGGGGTGACTCCTAACGGTGTGTGCGGGTCATGGAGGGGTGTGTGTGTGTGTGTGTGGTGGGGGGGGTCACTCCTGGTCTGTGTGTGCCACTGCTGGGGTGTGTGTACGTGTGTATGACTGCTAGTATGTGTGTGGGTGTGTGTGGGTCACTGCCAGTGTGTGTTTGTGCGGGGGCGGGGGGGGGG
>NW_005842782.1:46146-46503 GCF_000455745.1 Alligator sinensis | reverse complement strand
TCCGCCCTACCAGCTGAGCTATCGAAGGCCCGGCTCGGCCCTCCGCCCCGCGCCTCACAGCGCTGCGCCGCGCCGCCCGGCCCCGGCCCCGGCCCCGGCCCCGGCCTCCGAGCACGGGGGGGAGTGGGACGGGCCTGATCTCTTTGTGTGCGTGTGTGTATCTTTGGTAGGGACAGAAATGATCTGATGGGTGTGTGTGCGTGTGAGATGGACCTGATGTACTCTGCTCTGTGTGTGTGTGTGTGTGTGTGTGTGTGTGTGTGTGTGATGGACAGACATGATGTGCTCTGTGTGCATGTGTGACAGGGACAGATATGATCTGTGTGTGTCTGGCTTGGTGTATATCTGGGGCAGTCA
>NW_005842782.1:32997-46136 GCF_000455745.1 Alligator sinensis | reverse complement strand
CGTGCGTGTGCCGCACCTCACAGCAGGGCCCTGACCTCCCACTGCCCGTGCAGCACCTGACACAGCCAGGCCCCCATCTCAGCAGGGCCCCACGGACACTACCACAGTGCACATGGCAGCCAGCCTGGCAGGGACACTTACAGGGCTGTGAGGAAGTGGGGGTGACACCAGGGCACCTTACCTCTGTGTGTGACTGCTTCGAAAGGCATGCACCAAAAGGAGCAGTTGGCTCAGTGGTTAGAGCATCAGTCTTCATGGTCAGGAATAGGCACCAGGGGGTTGAGGCCAGAGGAGGCTAAAACAGGACTCCCGATCCTGCTTTGCCCCTCACGGTGAGACCCTGATGGTCCAGACTGTGACTCAGTTTCCCTATCAGTGACCTGTGGTCTTTCTTTTCCACCCTGGGGCCTGTAATCACAAGGCAGGTGCATTTGTCCAGTCTTGAGCCCCAGCACTCCCCACCGCTGTCACCCTACCCCTTCCAGCTATGGGAGGAATGTTTTTTTCACCCTTACTCTTAACTCAACACAACATTTCCTGCCCTCTAGCTTCGGGGGAAGGACCAGGGCTCCTGGGTTGTATGTGCAGTGCAAGGAGGGGGACCAGGGTCTAGTGGTTACAGCAAGGGGGCAAATAGCAAAAGCTGGGCAGTGTTTTGATTATTTTTCTTGGTAAAAATATATATCTATACTTATACATAGATATAGGTTATAAATGTACACGCCTTCTAGTTACTGATCATTGTCTCCTTAACCCACCACAGGAACCCGCACACTGGTTACAATATCCGCACCCATGGACCGGCGCTCCTGCGCACCCGCCCGCAAGGCAGCGTCTCCCTCACCCCCCATGTCTCCTTGTCCTGTCCCCAAATACGGGGTTAAAAACTCAGTTCCTCCACTGCTGCTTTCACTGGAGGGCATGCGGCTGCTGTTGCCCTCGCCGCTGTCCTCCAGTCTGGTTGTCTCAACATCCTCTCCACTGTCCATTTCCCCACTGTGGGGGTCTTGAAAAATCCTGTGCCAAGTGTCTCTCTGCCAGGTGGTTTTGGCTAGGTCTTCACTGCCCTCTGCTACTGATTTCTGGCAGTAGGACTGGGTGGTGGTTTGAAACGTGGGGCAGATCTGGCCGGGCCTCTCCACCCTCCTTGTCCCAGAATTGATAGCGGGAAGGCTCCATGCCCTCCCCAGGAGACAAGTCAGAGTCAGTCTTCTCTCCCTGCTTTCACCACTCGTCTCTACACCCCTCCAAGAACCCCTCTTAGCCCCCATACCCCGGACATACTTTAACCGCTAGACCTCGCTGCCATTCTTGCATTGCTAGCAGAACCCAGGAGGCCTGGCTCCCACCTCCACCCCTTGCATAGCCCCTCTCATGAGCCAGCCCTCTTCCCCTGCTGCCTTCTCCGGTGCCCAGGTCTCCCTGCTCATGGAAAAACCACCTGGTGACGCAAGGGGCTGTTTACCTGCAGGGCCCAGCCCTGCTCTGGCTCCTCCTCTCCCTGTATAAAATGCCAGGAGCAGGCGGGAGCTCAAGGAGGAGGGAGCCCAGCTATGGAAGGGATGGGGCTTGTCGCTCAGCTTCACCGCTCCACCATCTGCCCCATGTGCCGGGACCGCTTCAAGGATCCGGTGCTGCTGGACTGTGACCACAGCTACTGTCGGGCTTGCATCACGGGCTTCTGGGCCCGAGATGGTGCGCGGGTCCTGTCCTGCCCCCAGTGCCACAGGGTCTTTGAGAAGAAGAACCTCCGTACCCACGTCAAGCTGGCCGTGGAGGTCAAGATCGCCCAGAACCTCAGCGCCAAGACAGCCCAGGACCCTCTGACCCCCAAGTGCCGGCGAGGGCGCAGGGGCTGCCTCCCCGTGTCTGTCATTCCAGAGAGGAAGGTACGAAGCAATAGGAAAAGCAGGGTTGTTATCTGGGAGACTCCTTGCTGCAGTAGGGAGGACAGGGATTGAATCAGGGGCCCCCCAAACAAGCATAATGGGGGTTAAGGGTGGAGAAGAAGGTATGCAATCTACTGCACAGAGGCATTGGGGTAACAATGGGGACTGGTGGGGAAGTTCAGGAGCCCCCCTGACTTTCAGACTACCCTCCCGCCCCACCTGCTCTGTGGGAGGCGGGGACCCCAGCTAAGAGGAGTTAATTGATTTGAGCCACTGCAGGGGTGGTGATACCAGGAGTCTTCACCAGGGTGCTCAGTTCAGGCCTTTGGGACAGTTTAGCTGGTTCTTATCAGCAAAGGGCAGGGAAGCTGGCAGACCTGGCAAAACATCTCCTGGCGTGTCCCTACCCGCAAAACCTCCCCACCTGAGCCCCGAGGGGCTTGTCCTTGCCCCACCCTAGGAGACAAGTGATTTGATCAGTACTCCGGTGCTTTGGCTTCCCCCATGATACGCAGCACCTGCATGTACCCCTGCTGTGTGTGTGTGTGTGTGTGTGTGCGCGTGCGTGCATGCGTGCGCGCGCACGCACATGCATGTGACCGCCTGTTCCTTGTCGGAGGGGATCAGCTCTGCCCTCTGTGTGTGTGTGCACGTGCATGCCTGTGTGCGGCAGCCTCCTGCTGGAATATCTCAGCCCTGCTCTGTGTGTACGAGAGTGAGAGGAGGGTCACACCCCGTACCTCTGCTCCCCATCCCTGGAGCAGGATGTGACCCTTCCAGTGGCAGCCAGGTATGAGCTGATGGTGGGCCACCAGCCCCAGCTTCTCCAGGCATGTACTTGGTTCTTCTGACCATCCCACAGCTGCTCCCCATGTGGCCCAGACCTGGGCCTAGGAGGGGTAGAGGTGATCCTGGCTGCTAGAGGAGGGGTTGCTGTTCAGATGCCAAGGGGTGTCTCTGGCATGGCTGGTCCCATCTGCTACTGTTGGAGACTGCTTAAGGATTCCCGGAGGATGAGTTGACTCCAGGGGAACGCTTGCTGAGCAGAGGACTGTGCTGAACAGAGGGAGGTAGTGAGGCCTTAGACTGGGCATGGGGCTGCTCATCATGACCACAAAGAAGCTTCTGTTAATACACCATGGGGCAGCATCACCAGACAAAAGTGGGCCAGGTGCCCTGGGCACTGGGACACCCGAGCACCTTAACTGTCTGCTCTTGGAAGTGCTCAGTGGTGTGAACCACAGAGTGCTTTCTAGGGGTTTGGGGCTGACTGCATCACACTGGCTGGGAGGCCCTCGCTGGTGCCCCCCGCATGTGTGTTGTCCATGGGTGGTGTCAGAGCTCTGCCACCCTCCCATAACTGGGGCTAGGAAAAGAATCCAGCAGTCCCGATGCCCGTCCCAGCTGCTTACATCCACAGGGCACCCCGTCCTTCCTGGAGCTGGGAAAGGAACCCAGGAGTCCTGGCTCCCTGCCCCACCCTGCCGTGAAGACCTGACTGCACACGCAGGTGGGCCTGGATCCCATGTGCAATGGCGCCGGGCCAGGCCAAGGCGTGGAATGTAAATACACAGTTCGCCCTCAGGCCCTGTTTCTGTTACATCATCCTTGGCCCACGGAGCATCCTGGAATCACGTTTTCAGCCACGGGGCACGCCCTTGGCCATGGCCCAGCCAGCTGTGCCGTGGCAGTCCGGCCACATTCCCTGGTGAATCACAGCCTTTCTGCTCACCACGCGCTCTCCATCCCCATGTATGGCAAGTGCAGTAGACACAACCTTCAGGAATTTACTAATTTAGTAATTCCTGGAAGCAACAGCAGCTAGTGCCAGGAGTCCAGGGCATTAAAGGATCAACTCAGGTATGGGCCTTATTGGTTAGCTCCAACAAACCCAGGCCTTCCTCTTTCCAAGCTTTCTCCTTCCTTTTGTTCTTCCCTCTCTCACTTTTCCCACCTGTTCTGTTCAGCACCCTCTGCCATTTTCTTGAACCTGTGGCCCTTAGACCTCAAAGCCCCCCACCTGCCTCTGCCTCTGAGTTAAAGGCCCCTTGCCTCCAAGGAGCAGCTGTAAATTTATTGGCCTCCTTTCATGGGAAATGAACACTTGCTGCCTGTGGGCAAACTAACAAATATTGACTTTGCCCCCTGTGGACTCAAGACCCAGAGCTGATCAGGGACTGGGGTTTCAGTTCTTCAGGACATGCTGTTTCAAATGGTTTTCACCAATAATTCAGATTTGAATTGGGACGATTCAAAATTCAATATTCAAATGTGATTCTGATTCCCAAAATTCTTCATGAAACAAAAATTCCACAAAACCTTGAGTCAGGGCATTTTTTTATCATGTCATTTGGATTTATTTCAACATTATGTTATGTTATGTTATGTTAGAGATGAGGAACAGGTCACAGTGGACAATCATGCCCCGTTGGGACAGGAAATGAAGCAAGACAGCCATGTCAAAACAAAACATTTTGATGTCGTTTCCCATCTAAAAAGTTACCAAAATTCCTACCGAACATTTGAGATTTTACTGAACTGCATTTTTTTTTCAATGAGAAACTCATTAGCGTGGTTGGGTCTACTCAGTCATATAGCGATGACCATCCACGGGGGACTTTTGGATTGGACAGGCCTCTCCATGCTGGACTACAGGACATGACCAGCTAGTTTTGTAAAGGTGATGCTGCCTCTAATTGGGTGATTCAAGGACTTGTACTTCTTGGAGGAGAATGAAGCCCCGATGGTCTCCTGGCCAGACTTCTGCCCCATGTGCTGTCTGCAGCTGATCTAGCAGATCACCAGGCATCAAAATCATGAAGCACCTTCCTGAGAGATTTCAGAGGCATTCCCACCTCCAGGTCTTGAGGCTGTTCATCCTCATCTGGTTGCAATAGATGAGTGCGGACCTGTTCTCTATGACGACCTGGATGGCTCAGGGTCAGGTGCTCTGTTCACATCCTGCAAGGGGAGTGTTATGGTTTCTCCAGCCCCTGCCTGCCCTGTCTTCTCTGTCACCCCATGGCATGCCCAGGCTGCCAGGACATAGGTGAAAAGAGATGGGTAGACCTTAAACTGTGAATCCTGCTCCCTTCAGGTCTAGCCTGACCTGAACATTGTTAATGTAGCTGAGTTCCTGCCTCCTGCTGGCTGTAGTCAGAGGTGCATGTTTGACTTGCACTGCCAGGAGTTATGGAGGACTCTCCCAGGGGTGGATCCAAGGGGGGGTGCATGGATACAATTGCACCCCCCTTTAATTTCTTCTCCACCCAGACATTAAAACCAATTGTCTGGGAAGGGCAGAGGCATTCCTATTCAGGCCATGTGGAGTCAATAATTTTGTAGCTTATTATCATCTTTGTCCTTCCTGCTAATCTCTCTCCACTCTAGGAGTGTTAATAACCACCTCTTCTTTTTAATAGTATCAATGTTCTACTATCCTTTCTCCTGCAATCTTGCTGTTTGTTAGGCATTTCTGGTAATGTCTCTCGCTCTCTCTCTCTCTCCTATTTCACAGCCCCACAGACTGTTCTCAGCTCTACTTAAAAAACTTAACTCAGATGTAGTAATATTAACACAGGTGTAGACACAACCGACAGTGAAGGTGTTGTCAAGATGCTCAAGAAGGCCAGATTTTGTTTTATGAATCTGAATGCGAGATGTATATTTAAGTATAATGATGACAGGACTAAGGACACAATACTTTGCCCAGTTGCATTTTTAAAACCTATATATGCAATCTAGCAAATCAGCGCACATTCTAACAATTACATTTGGTTTTTTTGCTTTGATCTTGAACTAAATAGTATAGGGCTAGCCCCTTAGCTTATTAGTAAAGTATCTAGTTTCATTTCACCTGGCAAAAAGAATTTGATGTGTTATACGTGATGATGTGCCATACCATTGGCATGTCCCTTTCCCTCTATGGAGCAGCACGAGGCTCTGACCTGTAGCCTAGATGTGAAAATTGAGTCACTCCCTCTCCTTTGTTCAGGTCTTGCTCTCCCTGCTTTCCTCTACAGCTCAGCAAACCCATCTCCCTGCTGGAGTCTGAGCTGTCTCCCTAGTTGATCGGAGCACCTGCTCTCCAGAGCCACCAGCTGGGAGTTTCTGCAGAGGACTTTCATGGAGCAGGGATACTTTGTATTTAGGTCTAACATAATTGCCATTAAGAACAGGGCTGACTGTGGGTGGGGTGTGTGTATGGGTGTGTGTATGCACGTATGCATGTGTGCACACATATGCTTGCACTCATCCTAAAATGTGTCCTAATGCTATATAGTATATCCACGAGTGGCCCCGTGTGTCCAGGGGCTGCATCCTCCCAATTCAATCTTTTCTCCCCTTGGCCTGGGAGCTAGGACTCCTGGGCTCCGTCCCCCAGTCTGGGAGGGAGCAAGGCCTAATGGAGGGAGAACTGGGGGCCAGGACTCCTGGGTTCTGAAATGGGAAGGTGGGCTCCAGTGACTAAAGTGAGGGCTTATTTTCCTTATACCGCAGTATCAACAGAGAGCTTGAGAGACATCATTACTGCTGAGGCCCTTTGGCTTGCTTTGTGCTGTTCCTGCTCTGCAAAGATGTCTCAGGGACCTACAGCTCTGTCCTCTCTGTCCAGCCAGAAATCCCATCTTGCTGGCAGGCAGAAGGCAGGGCAGGGTGGCACCTTAGAAACTGCCTGGCTCAGTCATTTTTGCTGAGAGAGGTGGTGCAATCTGTAGGAGCAGGAGGGAAAGGGGTGTGTCGCAGAAACTGCATCCCAGGAGTCAGAGCAGATGGGGCTGGGGTGGCTCATCTCCTGAGTGGACAATACATTAAGAATCAGATATTGGGGGCACAATGTGGGCAAAGGGCTGGAAGGAATCCCAAGTCCCTCTGTGTAATGCCATCTCTTCTGTCTTCTCTCAAGCAGGACATTGGGAAGATCTGCAGCTGGTGAGTGACCCTATCTCCTGGGGTTTGTGGGTGGGTCTGGGAAGGATGAGTCCTTGCATGTACCATTCACCTGAATGAGACAGCCCGTGCCCTCCTCTGCTTTTCCCAACCCATGATTGTCCCCAGGGATGAACTGGGGAAGAGAAGCAACCAGCACCCTCCCTCCCTCGGGGACAGGGAGCCCATGATAACAGGATGAGAGGCAGCAGCTCAGACACTAACAGCTTATGGGAGGAGGCCACAGGGATGGAGCGGGTTGGGCACTGCTCACAGCTGATGGAAACATTCCCCACGCTGAGGGATACCCAGGCTGCTGGAGTGGGGCCGAAGGGAGTGCTGTCTCCTTGCAGCTTGTCCTGATTTTGATGTCCCTGTGTAGCACTAAGGGGCACTGTGTTACAGGGGCTTCAGCCTGGCGCAGTCTCCCTTCCCAGCTGGTGCCAAGTCTAGTGCCTGGTACAGTGCTAGGGGCTGCTGACTAAAGGGGATGGGGTCCCTATGATGCCCATCTCTATGAAGCGGCTCCCTGCCACTTCCTCTCCCAGCTATTTCTATGGGTGCCAGGGTCCTCCTTTATTTCCTCTCATAAAGGAAGTGGCTGCATCTTGGTGCAGAGCCAGTGCTTTCCTGTGCAGTGTCATTGCCTCACTTCAGAGGCACCTGCCTCTGCTCTGCTGAGCAATCCCAGTGGAGCACATCTGCTGGGCTGTCCTCCTGTAGGCACATCCCAGCAGTAGCTGCATTTTGCACAGGGTGAGAAATCCTTGCAACCCACATACTCCACCCCAGAAGTGGTTGCATCTGAGCACAAGGTGGGCCATCCGTGCCCATCCCTGTTGCTACAGGGGTGATTAGTGTTCATATTTTCCTCCTCTTCCTGCAGCTGACATGTCTCTGTATCTCTACACTGCTTGACCCCGCCTGATCCTCTTGGACCATCTTGGAAGCATCCATCTGGACCTCTGAGCAGCCCTTGCTCCAGGACAGGCCCGAGGGACCCTGGTGTGCTGAGATGCTGGGTTGTTGCCTCTGACTGTGAGGTGCAGAGGGCTGACCTGGGGGACGACTAGGCCCTGAAGCTGCCAAGCAGTTGCCCATAGTAAGGGTGAGCTGAGAAGCCTGGAGCAGAGCTGTGGGCACTACTAGGTGCTGCTGTGTCCCCAGGTCCATGCTGCTGATACAGGTCATCTTGGACTGTGATGAGGGACACATGGCTTCCTAGGATTCAGACACCATGGAGCTACTGATTGCTTTTCATGAGGATGCTGTGCCCCTTCTGGTGTGCCTTGGGCCCACAGGAGCATTCAGCTTGCTGTTCTCGCCATGATGCGCGGTAGAAGAGGATGTCTGGCCCACAAAACATGTAGGCACCTCACCCCTCTTGAGGGGGTCAGGGTGGGTCATGACAGCTGTCTTCCACCTGCCACATGCAGAGGAGCTGGGGCAGAAGCACATACAGCAACCTGTGCTGAGCATCAGCTCGGTACTTTCAGGGGTTATGTTTAGAGAGCAGCAGGCACTTGGGATTCCTGGGACTTGTCGGTTCTCAGCCTGCCAACTCGGAGATCGACCCTGCTAAGAGCCAGATTTCCCCTTAATGCAGGGCATCGGGTACATATGGGACTTCAGGGGCCATCGGTTGAAGGTAGCTTCCCTAGGAGGGGAAAAGCCTGAGGTTCAAGTCTCCACCCTTCTGAGCCAGCGTGTGCCCCTGACCTGGGGCAGGATCAGAGCCAAGACTCCCCAGGGAGAAGGGCTCTATATCCCAACTCCTCCTGCCTGCAGCATTTCAGTTCACTCTACTTGCCCTCTTCCCACAAGGGCACTTATGCCACTTCCCCAACATAGCCCTGACTCCACCAGGATTGCCTTGTATTTATGTTTGATGCGCTCTGCCTATTTTTAATGTGCATTTATCTCAGCCCTTTACCCTACTGCAAGTTGGAAAATAAATTCACAAGGGAGATGGGGACCATTCATTCTGTGACAGAGGTGGGCAAGACCTGGCTCAGAAACCAGCACTGCTTCACTCAGGCCTTGCTACCTGTGTCTTGCTTTTTTATGCGAGTTGGGGGAATTTCCAGCAAAGTCAGACGTGCATTTGGGGCCAAGGTGAGTCCATCTCCTGGGAACAACTCTCATCTCATCCTAGTGAAGCACTGACAAGGAGGAGTTATGTTTTGAAGACCAGCTGAGGCATAAAGGAAATGACTGGCAAAAGGCATTAACAGACCTGGGAGTAGTACCCATGAGTCCTAAGTGCCAGCGGTTTTCTCCCATCCTCACTTGTCTCCCAGGCCTGGGAATAGATGCCAAGTCTTAATGATTGGACTCCCTGCTCTGCAAGCTCACTTCCTCCTCAAAGCTGGAGACAGATCCCAGGAATTTCAATTCCACTTCCCCACCCCCAGCTGTAAACACTAAACTCCACTTTCCTCCCCCCAGCTAGAAATAGGACCCAGGAATCCTGACATGCAGGCCCAGTCTGCTCTAAGAACAATGCAACTCCTAGAATTTTCCCATAAAAGGCAAATGTTAGCTCCAACTTGATGCATAAAATGCAATCCCTCCAGGATGGATTGTGCCAAGCGCTTCCCTTAAAGGCTGCTTGTTTAGCACCAGTCCCCACAAGCAGGTTGCCGGGGGGCTTCAGGCGGATCGGAAACTCCACCTGGATTTTTGATGCATTACCAACAACCTTCCTGTCTCCGCATGTTTCTTGTAGGTGAGAGAAGCAGGGAAACAGTTCTTGATGGGATTGGGCTGGGCTCCAGCCCCTTCCAGCTATTATTAGATCCTCCAGTGTTAGCTGCTCAGGAAGCACGGGGCCAGTAGCAGGGAGCTGCGAGTCAGTGATCTGTTATGTTCTACAGCCAGGTTTGAACGCGTGCAATCAGTCTAGAAGCAGGTGCCTCTGTAGCATGACCTAAAGAATAGTTCTACATGTCCTGACCCCTAGGTTCCCTCCCAGAGAGCACAAAGCTGGCATGAGATACCCTTCATCAGCATTGTTCCCAGTAAGCTAGCAGGGAGCACTATGCTGTCTCAGGAAACAGAAGCCGAATGAAATATAGCAAAGCACTTCACATACATAGTGCTTAAGCTCCCAGGCTCTGCTGCTCAGAAATCAAAGCCATGGCCTAGCTCTTAATACTTCAGCCCCCTCCATTTTCCCCTTATGCTGTTGTAAGAAACTATTAGGTACCTACTGTGCTGCACACCAGAGGTGGCTGTATCTTAGTGCTGGGCAAGCCACCCATCTGCAGGGTCGCTGTCTGGCTCTCAGCTGGCCTCTGTACCGCATGCCAGAAGTGGATTCATTTCAATGCAGTGAAACATCTCTGTATAGTGTTTAATGTAAGGGAGCTCTCATTCCCTACAGATAGATGCCTCTTACTGTTGATCGTCGATCCATCTGCAGCACTGCTGCACAGTTGTTATTCGGCTGTGCAGAGCAGAGGTGGTTCTATTTCCAAACAGGATGAGTAATTCCTGTGCAGCGTTACTGTACAAGTGTTACTCAGCTGCTATGTTCCTCCCCAGAATGGGCTGCATACATGCGGCAGATCTTAGTACTTGGACTGAGAATTACAGGAAGATAAGAGATTAAACCTGACAGCAACAATACTATCCTCTAGGGGCACTGTGCCTTATCTGCCTCTTATTACAAGCAAAAAAGCTCCATGATACTGGTGAGTGTTGAAAGGCAGCAGATAGCACAGCTCTTAACGGTGGGGGTGGGGAAAAATAGCATTGCAGAGGTATTTAAGATTGCCAAAGGGCAAAATAATAACCTGAGGGAATGCATGCTTTGTAGCTTCTGCAGGCCAAGCATGTGTGCAGTCTCTCCCCTTCACACACGCACACACACACACACCACCCCCTCTGCACAGCTACACCCCCTGCCTCCCCATCCACTGCAGGGTCTTACCTATAACTCCTCACCTCCTTCCTCAAGCCAGGGACCCTGAACCCAGGCCTCCCATTCTCTCCTCATCACTAAGGGGAAGCATGTCAACAGCTCAGGTGACGAGATGCCAGCATCTCTGGGTGATGGAACGCCAACAACCACAGGGGCAAGGCCAAGTGCAGCAAAGGACTCTTTTCAAGGTGATCAACAGAGTCAGGGCAAAGGAAATCCAGTTCATTCTTTGTAATACAGAAAGAAAAAAAAAAACAAGGTGCAGCACTGGGTCTTGGGGAGATAATTTCTCTTTTTATCTTAGAAATAAATATCAGTTGGTCAGGTCTTGCCTTCCCCATTTTGCTGGAGATCTCCATGGAGGAGGTCAACATGTGGACCAGAAGACCTTGGAAGACGGGTAGAAACTGACTGTCGCTGAAAGACTCTTACCCTCTGTATTTTTTTTTTTTTTAGATTTAGATGCCAATAAAGGGTACCAAATCAAATACAAATCACTGTCCTGAGTTTCATTTCCTTGGTAGCCAGGAGGCTGCAAATGCAACAGTTCTCTAGTCATCCATAGAGACTTCCAGGGGAGAGAGGGGAGCTGAATTTCTAATATATGACAGAGAAGAGAGAGAGAGATCACTTCCCTTTTTCCCCAGGTTTCTGAGATAAAGCCCACAGGACTCCTCTGTACAAAGAGGAGCACCATGTAGGAAAACAAAACAGAAAGGGTTTCCTTAACAGGATACATTCACATATGTTACAATCAATATCCAGCGGCAGCCATAAAACGGGAAATAGCAAGGGCCAAAGGTCGTGCTTTAGGGTGGTGGGGAACACCGAAGGCTGGCACAGCTCTGCCAGGGGAGTGGCTGTGAGCTGGTGTTCAGGACCCTGAGCAGAGTTGGCAGTGGCCGGCTCCCCCTCTGCACCAGAAAACAGCAGGGCCCAGTCACTGATACAAAGGTTTAATAGAGAAGCGGAGAGAAATCAGCCAAGTGGGGGTGGGACACGTCCAGCCCCGTTGCTCAGTACATTCCATACCAGGACACGAGACGGACTCACTGGCCACACACGAAGACGAACAGACGGACAAGAACAGCAGCTCACGTGGCCACGAGGCACACAGACAGACGGAAACACGTGCGTCCCCTGCTCTGGCCCCCATCAGTCCATCTGCGGGGGAGGGAGGGGAGGGGAGGGGGTGAGGTCCCCTGAGGGGCAGGAGGAGGGGGTGGCTCAGTGCTCCATGGCTCCATCATGGCTGTGGTCCGGTGGCTCAGCCTTGCGGGGGCTGCCGCTGCCTCCTCCCCCGCCTGCTCGCCCACCCTGGCCCTTCTTGTGGCCTCGGATGCAGTGGGCGTTGCCACAGCCCTCATCGTCCTCGTCCTCACTCTCTGTCGAGCTCTCGCCAAAGGCTCGTGGCTTCTCATAGATGCAGCAGCCTGGGCAGGAAGGGAGATGGAGGAACGGGGGGAGGGGGACGACAGGAGGGATGTGACAACGCAAGGCGGAGAAACGGAGGCAATTCCAAGATTCACAGCTGCCCCCTGCATGCAGCAGCTCTACAGCCCCCTCCCACACCCGGTGGAGAGCTCCTGGTCTCTGAGAAACAGGGGAGGCCGAGATGGGACTTGGGCGTCTTCTGCAGGCCTTCTGCTACATACACCCCATTGCACAACTGCCCTGAGTGACCCCTGCAGCAGCCAGGCCCCTACACAACTGACCCCAGGTCAGCTGCTCGGCCCCTCGCAGCAGGGGAGAAAAGTGGTCGCCCCCCGACAGCAGGAGATGGTGACGAGGCCGCCACGCTCCTGACAGGGAAGAGGGATTTAAGAAGATCAATGGGGCACGAGGCCTGTCCTGTCTGGAGGGCACAGGGCCTGGCTGGCTCAAGTAACAGGGGCCCATCTCCTCCGCGCAGTCCGAGATCCAGCCCAGCGCCGGGTCAGGCAAACTGGGTGCCCCGAGGACGGAGAAGGGGGCACAGAGCGTTTCCCTCGTGGTGTTGGGGCGGCTTGGCGGGGCCAGGACGCGGGCGGGGAAGCAGCGAGGCGGGCGGAGGAGCTGTCGTGGGCGACCAGAGGCATCTCTCTCGCACGGGCCGGGGAGTCTGGAGCCCCGTGCGGGGGCGTGCCGACTCCCCGGCCCCGAGCATGGGGGACGCGCCGTGCCGCGCCGCGGGCAGGACAAGTCACGGGTTGAACGTGAAGCCGTGAGCGCGGCGCTGGCACCGGACGTGAGCCCGGGGCGGCGGGCGAGGCCGGCACTCACATTTGGAGGAGCGGCGCCCGAGATGCTCGTTGTCCACCGTGTCGCTGGACCACTCCACCTTCTTGTCCGGCTTCCGCTTGCGCAGCTTGATGGTGAGGCTGCGGTTCTCCTGCGGGCGGCGGGAGGGGAGGGGA
>NW_005842782.1:17054-32728 GCF_000455745.1 Alligator sinensis | reverse complement strand
GCCCGCCCCCCCCCGCCGCCTCCTCCAGCTGCCGCTCGCCCGCGCCCGGTGCGGCAGCTTTCCCGCACCCCGCTTCGCTTCCGACAACGCTACTTCCTGCTTCTGGCCACGGGTCGGCACCGAATGGAGTCCCCCGCGGTGGTCGCTTCCGCCGTACGGGGCACACTGCGCATGCGTGGGCCGCACCTGCCCTGGGTCACGTGACTGCAATGGGCTGCTTGCAGTGCAGTCAGTGGGCCTGGTCCGGGCCCCAGCGCTAGGCCTGATGGGAAAGTGGGGGCTTGGGAGTGCTGAAGCCTCCTCAGCGCCCCTCTCTGTTCCCACGTCCCCTCCCACACTTGTGATGACTTAGTACAAGTAAAACACCATAATTTCCAATAGCACAACTTCCTCCTGCCCAGTAGAAGTGTCTCTAGCTGCCTGTCCTACCCTCTGGCACCAGTGCCTGGTAGCCCCAGCAAGGCAATGGTGTGTGGGCAAGGCTTGGATTGCAAATAGGGGTAAAACACGATGCTAAAAGTGTAGTTTCTTTGCTGGCTTCATTTTGCCTGGCTTGGTTCAAACAGAGCAAATGTTCTCAGCCGGCTCAGCCTGCCCGAGCCCGAAGTCTCCGCTTCCTGCTACGTTCCTGTCCCCGAGAGGCGGTGAGAGCAGGAAGCAGGGTCCCCATCTACAAGATTGGGGATTGCATGTGCCCATGAGGGATGCGGAGGGCACCCTTGGTGCTCAGCTCTGGGGTGCATCTGAGCAGGCCAGGCAAGCTGGGGAAATAGCCAGCTGAACACGGGAAGGAGAGTGGGTGCAGAGGTGCTCCCCCGGGAAGAAACACCAAGCAGAGCTCAGGAGGGAGTTGGCTTGGGACTAGAGCAACTAGTTTCTTTCCTGTGGACGCACATCATGATACACACTGTACAGTGAGCAGTGCACTGCGATACATATTACATCACAAGAGAGGCAGCAGCATTTCACCCAATTATGATGGGGATTTTCTAGGTGACAAACTGCTTCTAAATCAATGCCATCACTTCTAATGTCACAACTTTCTGCCTGCTCAGTAGGAGAGTGTCTCTAGCTGCCTGTCCTACCCTTTGGCACCAGTGCCTGGTAGCCCCAGCAAACCAATGGTGTGGACAAGCTTTCGATTGCAAATATGGGTAAAACATAATGCTAAAAGTGTAGTTTTTTTGTTGCCTTCATTTTGCCTGGCTTGATTCAAATAGGGCGAGTGCTCTTGCCCAACTTGGGCTGCCAGAGCCTGGAGTCTACCTCTCTCCCCCTTCCCATGCCAGAGCAGTACTGAGAACAGGAAAGAGGGTCACCATTTACAAGGTGGGGGATTGCATGTGCCCATGAGGGATGTGGAGGGCACTCTCAGTGCTCAGAGCTCTGGGCTACATCTGAGCAGGCAAGACAAGCTGGGGAAAATAGCTAGCTGAACACTGGATGGGGGGTGCAGAGGTGCTCCTGCCCCCACACCCCCAGGAGAAGAAATACTGAGCAGAGCTCAGGAGAGTCAACCTAGGACTAGAGCAACTTGTTTCTTTTCTGTGGATGATAAACACTGCACCGTGAGCAGCAGATTGTGATACAGATCACATCACAAGACACCCACCAGCATTTCACCCAAGTATGATGGGGGTTTTCTGGATGACAAACCGAGATGGGTTTGTCAAATCCTAGACAGGATCTGAAAGGGGGGTGGGGCATGGGAATGGGGAAAAAAAGGGAGAGTCCAGTCAATTAATAAGGTTGCAATTAAAGAGGTTATAATAATGCAAAGCATGTATCCACTCCAAACCAAGGCAGAAAAGCTGCACAATTGCAGCTTTTGCCTCACAGCAAGGGATTTATAGACAGCAAGGTAATATAATTTATTTTATTATAAACGATCCATAAGGAGTTATGCCAGGTTTGTCCAGGAAGACAGGCAGTCCACCCAAAAAGTTCAGGCAGTCCCTTTTCCAGGCTCCTCCAAATTAAAAAAATGCAGTGCACTCAATAGGAACAGGATTTCCTTACAGAATACAGCTTCTGTGGTACTAGCCAGAAAGGGGACTGTGCCTGTGTAAGGGGTATATAACTCTGGAAATCACCTCAACAGTCCTTTGAAACAGGAATTTGGATTTGGAATTCCCAAAGACTAGGAATCAGGGGTCGCTCTGAGGTTGATCCCCCAGCTCCGCTCCTCTGGACTTCAAATGCATTCTATGCCATCAAACTGCAGGCAGAATCAATACTGTCAGGGCTGGGTAATGTCTTGGGCCAAGGAAAGAATCTCACTCTGGCAAAAGCAAGCACTTTTGGTATGAAGGGGGCATTACACCCAGCCTCCTCTGCTCTTTGGTCCCCATGTTGCTCCAATCAAGAATCTTCCTTCTCCTGGAACCTGCAGAGAAAGACACAACCCCCAGTCTCAATCCTGCGCAGAAGCCTTTTTTTTCCTTTTATTTAAATTTCTGGATCTAAACCGACAGGTGGCAGCAAAGGACAGAGCACAGGCACGGCTCTGCACTCTGCCCCTTCAAGGATGGAAGGTGGTATAATTGCTCTTTGTGGTGGGGCCACTGGAAAGGCACATGGCCAATTTTGTAGCATGGGGCCAGGGGACCCAGGGGGTGGAGGCAGTCATTTTGGGTGTGGAAAGAACAAGGAAGCTAGCTGTGTCTTGAGCATGAAGTAAAATGTCTGCATCATGCGTGGTTGGCAAACTATTTTCATCTCCAGCACAAGAATGGAGATTCCAGATCGAACCCCCTTTGTTAGCTTCAATTTATTGATAGATAAAATATGTGAGGTCTTGTCTACGTGGTGCATTTTCTCCATGGTGCAGAAACAGACTATTAGGGTGGCACTTGTAAGTGCATCAGTAAGTTCTGCCCCTCAGTGCAGCACTGTCCTGTGCTGAGCAGATAAACCCTTTGGCTATGCCCAGATGAAAGCGGCTGTGTGGTAGGTGGCACCGCAGACATCTGCATGCCACATACTGCACGTTTAATTGTTCTCTGCACTGCAAGGGAGCAGTGTGGAGGGTTTTTTTGACCATGAGTCAAAAAAATCTGTGG
This sequence comes from Alligator sinensis, assembly GCF_000455745.1. Classification (NCBI taxonomy): domain Eukaryota; kingdom Metazoa; phylum Chordata; order Crocodylia; family Alligatoridae; genus Alligator; species Alligator sinensis. Next base: position 29,666 of record NW_005842782.1, on the reverse strand, counting down.
AGAAAAAAAGTGGAGCAGTGCACGCAGGGGTAGCGCACATCGCTTAAAAGTGGAGCTGGGCTGCCCAGAGCCACACTGTAGCTGCCGGCCAGAATCACTGTTCCTGCAGTCCTGGGAGGCCCCCAGGAAAGACTGCTGGGGACAGCCCAATGCAGGCCCCAGCCTCCCCTACTACCCCTGGGTAACTTGCAACACATCACGGGCATTCCCTGGGGACAACTAGCAGTGGTGCAAGGCATGCTGCTGCTAGTTGTGCCCCTGCTAGTTGTCCCTGGGGAGACAAACGTCCACATCATGCATGGACGCAGCCTTTGAGGCCCATCTTGTCCTTGATAGGTTGGTCCTTGGTTGCTCTGAAGGCAAAATTTTTAGGGCTGGTGCAAATCTCCCCACAGAGGCTTAAAGAATCTGCAGGTGGGGTGGCAAACTGGTCTCTTGATTATTCACTGTAGCTGAGAAAGTACATAGGGAGCAGTGATTCCGCCAGTCTGTAGAGACGCTGTGCCAATCAGCTCAGATGTCGCATTCAGATACGAACTGCCTCCCTTCGTCTTGGTGGGTTCAATCTCAGATGCCAATGACAGATCATTCTATGGTAATTATGTCCACCATTCCCAAAGCATGGAAGAAAGAGGAGGAGGAGGACTGTGCCATGAACCCACTATATCCCAGTGGGGAACAGCAGGGAATGCAAACCACTGGCTGGAATCGGGAGGAGGGGAGCAGAAGGCTAAATTAAGGTGTCTCCACTGTGGGCTTGCTTTGGGCCATTTGCCTCATGCCAAATTCAACTTCCAAAAGGGTAGGAAATGCTGTCTTCTAGGTCAGCGTTTCTCAACCCGTGGGTCACATGAATATATGAAAGGGTTGTGAACAAACTTTTAAAATGGATTCTCCTTTGAAGGAGCAAAATGTGGGGAACTATGGCTTTTCCCTTGCAGGCTGGCAGAGTTCCAGCCTGCAAGGGGCTGCCTGGGGCCCCCGGTGCCCCACACCCACCCACTCCGTGCCCCACACACTGGGGGACTGGGCATCAATGTTTAAAAATGGGTCCTGGTACAAAAAAGGTTGAGAACGCAAGTTCTAGGTGACCAGTGATGTTCACTGGTCACCAAAAAACATTCAAAGGGAGAATAAATTTTACACAATGAGAAGATATTATTAAATTTGGTCTCGAAATTCTTTCACTGAAATGTCACAGGGCTCCTATACAGGCATGTGGAGCCCGCTCCAATGCGCTGGAAAGCCAGCGTGTCGGAGCAGACTTAATTCACTGAGTCTGCTGGAACACAAAAATCGACGTGCTCCAGCAGCCTCCCGTGCCACATGCATCAGCATCGCTATGCGTCTCCATGCGGAAAAAATGGTGGCTGAGTGGTCTGAATAAAAGCACGTTTGATAAGCTGTCGTTCAAAGCGCCCTGCCATTTTTTCAGAGCAGCGATGCACGGTGATGTTGATACATGCAATGCACGGACACTTTTAATTAGCGTGGCTTGCTAATTAAAGCACCCAGCGTTGCATCCCACAACGTGTGTAGAAATGCCCACGGTTTCTGGTGAAAATCTGAATCTCAGCTTTGACTGATGAAACAACTAAAATCCAGGCTGCTCCAGGACAAAGCTGCTACTCCACGGACTGCAACTTTCCTTTCCTCTTCCCTTCCCCCACCTCCCATAAAAGACACCCACGAATGGCTCCTTACTTGCACTCAGCACAGGTGTAAAACACAGTCTGCCCTTCGTCTGCCGACCTCATTTGCCGGGTGTGATACACCATGCCCTCGTGGCCACACTGGGGGCACTTCCGGTCGATCTGAAATCCCAAGGAATCAATGTTCAGCTTTCCCGACTAGAGAAGAAGTGGTATTTCCTCTCTACTCGGTGCTGGCGAGCCCCCAGCTGGAGCCCTGGGCCCAGTTCTGGGCACCGCGCGTCAAACAGGACGCGGAGAATCGTGACCGGGCGCAGAGAGGGGCCACGGGAACCACGACGGGCCTGGGGCGCCGGGGCGGGTAAGACTCGCTCTTTTGAGGTCCCTTCTGGCACTTAATTGCTGAGATTTCCCGCCTGAGGGAGGCCAATAAGTGACGTGGTAGGTCTCAACCCGCACCCCTCCTGGTGCCGTCAATTTGAAAGGGTCGCCGAGGCCGAGGCAGGCTCCCAGGGTTACGGGGCGGATGTCACCGGCTCGTCGGAGGCCCCTCCGCGCGGGGCGATAACCTGCGGGACTCCCCGCCGCAGGACGCTGCCGCACCGCCCGCCCTCCGCAGAGACCCCCACTCACCACGGGGCCCTTCACCTCCTGCCCATCGCCCCCCCCCGGCACAGCCGCGGCCCTGGGCCTGTGAAACTCCACGGATGACTGCACCAGGCGGCCTTCAAAGTCTGCAGGGGGGGAAGGTCATTAAACAACGGTGGGGCGGGAGGGGGGACAGGACACAGGTTGGGGGAAGGGGCCGAGCAGCCCAGGGCCGGGCCCGGCCCACCTCGCACGGCGATGGCGAAGTCGCAGCACACGCAGGTGACGCGGTCCTGCACGCCGGGCAGGGGCAGCACCGTGCCGCACTCCGGGCAGAAGTCCGGGCCCGCGCGGAAGGCGGACGGCGCCAGCTCCATGGCGCACGCGCGCCCCCGCCGCCGCGCTCGGACCGGGCAACTCCCGGTCCGCCAGAGCACTAGAGCTGCAAAGGAAGCGCGCGCGACAGAGCGTCTACATCCGGAGCAGCAGCTTTCCTTTCCTTTCCGGTCCAGCCCTAGTGTCCTCCTCCACTTTCCCCGCCCCTCCAGTTCCGGCCCATCTCACTCCGCGGTGCGCTGCTCACCCTCTCGGTTTGCGCTGGAGTCTCCAGGGATTAGCTAGTTAATTAATTAGCTCATTAGTCTCCAGGACAGCGCTCCTCACCCCGTGGGGCATGGCCTCCAAGTGGGTCGCAAGAATCTATTATTATATCTATTTATAATATCTACTATTATATTATATTTATTTATTATATCTATTATTTTATGTATGCAGGCTGGCAGAGTTTCAGCCTCCCAGGGGCTGCTTGGGGCCTCCCATGCCTCTGCCACCGCCCCCACCCCACACACTGGGGGCTGGGGCCTGGGGCAGTGGGTCGGGTACAACGAAGGTTGAGAACCACAGGTCCAGGAGCCGGCTGAGAGCCCCCGAGGAGATAAATGCTATGGGGCAGTTTGTGAAGTCATTTCCCCAAGGGAGAAGGCTGGAAATACTATCACGTGGGGCACTTAAATTTAGGAAGGGGCAAAGACGGGGAAAGAAAACCTTAGAAGCAAATATGCTGCACTGAATCAAGAGTTGACCTTGCACGATAGAGCCAAGAGAAAGGAATAAATAATAAATGTTGAATCTGATATTTGCAGTAGTTCAGTGGGTTTTTAAAATGTAAGAGGAAAGTGCATTTGCCTTCCTGACCATGAACGACGTGCCCTGCAGAGGCTGGGGGGCACGGCAAGCTCCTGCAGGTGGTAGCGGCGGCGCTGTTGGCGGCAGGAGTGTGGCAGAGGCAGGTGTGCGGCTCCCGCAGGCAGCCGCGGCGTTGTCAGCAGCAGGGAGCGGGAGACGCCGACCAGTGTTCAGCAACCACCCGCAGACACCATCGGCAGCAGCCAGCAGCGATTGCAGACCGCCCATAGATGCCGCTGGATGTCAGTGGCGAGGGTGGGGGGATGGCGAGCAGCGACCGCCAGCAGGCTTTTCACAGGGGGTGCACTGCCACGCTCAGGGGATGCACGTGCACCTGTGTGCACGCCCGACGCATCGCTGATATTTCTGGCGTAAAGTCTATGCGCTGTAATCCATAACTGATCAACGCAAACGCACAGGCATGTTTGCATTGTGTGTCGCAGGCACACTGGTGTTCCAGAAACCTGAATTGATTCAAACACAGTTGGCAGCCCTGCACGATGGCACATGGTGACCAGCTGTCAGCCGCCATGGTCTGGGTCTAGGGTAGTGGTTTTCAACCTGTGGTCTGCAAATGCCTTGGGGGCGGCAGACTGTGTCTAAGGTAGGGGTGTCCAACCTTTTTGAATGTGGGGCCGGATCATGAACGTTTTATCACCCAGTGGGCCAGTGAGCCATATTCAAAGACCTCACAGGAAGTGACATCACATCAGGAAGTGATGTCACGTGACCTTTGACACCAATGAAGTTGCAGAAAATAATGAAATGGGTGTGCTCCGCATGGGAACTTACCCTGTGCCTCCGTCCGCCCCGAGGCGCCCCCAGTTCCATGCAGGAACTTACCTCGTGCCTCCTTCCGCCATGCATGCGGGCAGGGTGCGGGCCATGCTGTAGCTCCCCAGGCCACATGCCGGGGGCAAGGGGCGGAGCCCATCCCCAGCTCATCCAATCAGGCACGGCTGGGCCAGCTGCGGCAGGACCCGGCTCACTGATGAGCTGGGCCCTGCGGGGGTAAGCAGCTCCCCTCCCCTCGCTACCAGCTGGGGCCTGCAGACCGGCCCTGCCCTGCCCTGCCCACCTCGCTGCTGCCCCGCCGCCATGGCTCTGTGCTTCGCTGCCGCCGCAGCTCCGCGCTCCACCACCGTGGCTCTGCTCCACGGCACCGCCGGGGGGGGGGGGGCGCCCCCCCCGCCCCGGCCGGGCCAGATAAAATGGCTTGGCGGGCTGCATGGTGACCCGTGGGCCGTATGTTGGACGAGCCTGGTCTAAGGGGTACACAAAAAATGACTGATCAATCAACCACATGTGAATACACACATGTACAGGTCAAAGTGGTTCACACGTCCGTTCAAAATATTTTAGGCATCTGCAAATGAAAAAAAGGTTGAAAACCACTCGCCTAGGAGCCCATGAAGGTGTGTGTGCAAGGCTTAGTCTACACCAGACCAGTCCTGTGAGCTGGATGTCTCTGGGTACAGCTCTGCTGAGGGACGGGGACCCCTGATGCCAGAGCACCTCTTGCTGAAGGGATGTGATGCCACAAACAGCAAAATAAGCCCTTCTGCTGCCATGTGTCTCCACTAATGTCTCTGACACCTTGGCGATGCTGAGCCAGCTGTGGCAGCACCTGGCCTGTGATGTAGGGGATCTCTCTGTCCTCGTACCTTTCTTATTGAACAAGTATCTAGATTCTAGAGTCTCTGTAGCTGTTTTGAATGGCAGCGTGCGAAACAGCACCCTGTGACTCTTCATTTCCAAATGAGGCAGTTGACGTTTCTGCAAGGGAGGGATACTGGAAACAGGCAGAATTGATTTTACCCATCCAGTTTTTGTCAGCTGAAAATCTGTCACATGGTTTGCTTCCTTGCTACATGTCACCTTCACTATTACTGTCACCTGAGAAGTAGGTGATTAATCCTGTGCCTGATTGAGAAGCCCTGACAGGAGGGTGAGGTGCTAGACCTACTCGCCTGTCACTCTGATCCAGGGTGAGTATCTCTCAATCGCAGACCCCCTTATATGAGCCCAGGACTGCACTTGGCATCACCTGGAATGACTTCAGCGTCCATCAAATAAAGTGATCCAACCTCTGCTTGTGGCAAAGGAGATCCAGGGCCAAGGGCCCTCTGTAAAGTCAGGCCATCACATCAGGGCCCCTTGTTGGACAGTCCTTGTTGCAGCATGCTGGACTCTAGTGTAGTTCTTCTCCCAACTGGGGGATGCAGTGGTGGGGGACTCTGAGTTTTATTGGGATTGCTTATTATTTGTGACAAGCCCCACCCCGCAGATCTGACGGGCCAAAAATAATTTTTCTGTCTGTGGTGGGGAACACATGGGGGAGCCAAAATGGGGAGATAGTGGCATCTCTTCCTACAGAGAAACATAGCCAATGTTATAGTCAGATACATTTGCTTCATGGACTGGCTGGCCAATAATAAGGAGCCTATCTTGGGGTCAGGGACCCAGAGGCCTAAAGGCTGAGTGAGTTAAGTCAAGGCTGAGAGGGTGAGGCCACAGGTAATGAAAGCAGCCTGGCCTGTGGTTAGGGACCCAGAGAGCTAAGGGCTGAATGAGTCGGCCAAGGCTGAGAGGGCCAAGACCAGAGGGAGAGCAGTGCAGCTTGGGTTTGGGGACTCAAAGGGCTGATGGGTGGCCCAGAGTGTGAGAGTTGGCAGGGGCCCAGGGCCCAGAGTGCACAAGGTAGGGGCCCAGGGCACTAGACCTGGACTGAAAGGTGCATCCAGAATAAACGGGGCAAGGCTGGGAAGGCTGAGTCTTCGACAAAAGTCTGGGGCCCGAAGGCCAAAAGTTGGGTTGGGGATAGGGGGTCCTTCCAAACGAACATCAAGTAACATCTGTGAGGCATAGGAGTGGCTACAGGGGAGGAAGGAGGCCATGAATATAGTTGATAAGGCAGTTGGTGCGCTGAGGCACTGATAGGGTGGCCATCATAGAGGACATTCCAGTTTTCTGCTACTCTGTCCTCTATTGATATGAAACCCAATGCCTTTATGTCCTCTATTTTTCTTTTCAAGAGAAAAACAGAGGACATAAAAGCATCTGGTTTTGTATCAATACAGGACTGAAGACAACCGGACTGTCCTTTATGATGGCCACCCTAGGCACTGATAGGGTCAGAGGGCCATAATGTAGTGCTCAGGGGTGCAAGACTGGGGCCAGCCAGATACAAGAGGTACCAGCTGGCTCATTTGGGGACTCTTGGGTATCTTCCTTAATTTCATAATAGTTCTGTCAAGACTTGGGGGGTGAGAAAAAGGAGCTGGAGTAGGGAGGCAGAAGTTGGGCAGCCTCTAGGGAGTGTCACAGCTGCCTCTGGGGCATGGTCCTAATATAGGTGGGTTGGCTGTTGTGGGTGGAGTGGGGCATGGAAGATGGGTCTTTCTTTCTGTAACCTCAATTTGGAGGTTAAAGGGGTGTGGGATGACACATGGGCTCTTTCTTGTCTAGGAAATGGTGGTTCCAAAGTTATCTCAATTTGGTGAAAACTGGTTCCCTTTGTCAGGACTGGGACATAGGGCTTGCCCTCTCTAGCATCCAGATTTACTGTAGTGTCTTAAATTAATTAGAGGCAACTCAAGTCCAAAAAGTTGTCAGGATTTCCTTCTCTTAGCTCTACCATGCTGGGTAAAGTAAGTGATTTGCTCTTGATTCAGTGCAGAATATTTGCAGTTTTCTTTCCCAGTCTTTGCCCCTTCCTAAGTTTAGGTGTCCTGTGTGATAGTATTTCCAACCTTTTCCCTTGGGGAAATGATTTCCTTCTTTCACAAACTCTTTTTTTATTAGGGAATATTCCCTGATATCTGGCCGAAGTAATCCTTCACACCATTTCACTTGTAGCATTTCAAATTGTAGCAAGGGAAGCTTAGGTTAGATAAGTAGGAAAAAAACGTTCTCACCAGGAGGGCAGTAAAGCACTGGGATGGGTTACCCAGAGGTTGTGGAATCTCCATCCTTGGAGGTTTTTAAGACTCAGGTAGACAAAGTCTTGGTTGGGATGATATAGTTGGGGATGGTCCTACTTTGAGCAGGGGGTTGGACTCGAAGACCTCCTGAGGTCTTTTCTAGTCTTCATTTTCTATGATTCTATGATATGCACTCCTTTAGATCCGTAAAGTGTTTCCTACTCCATTTGCAAGGGATTCAAACCTTTAAGACTTTTGCAGATGGTCCCACTAATGTTAGCAAAACAAATTTAGACTGGACATTAGGAAGAACTTCTTCACAGTTCGAGTGGCCAGGGTCTGGAACGGGCTCCCAAGGGAGGTGGTGCTCTCCCCTGCCCTGGGGGTCTTCAAGAGGAGGTTGGATAGGCATCTAGCTGGGGTCATCTAACCCCAGCCCTCTTTCCTGCCTATGCAGGGGGTTGGACTCGATGATCTATTGAGGTCCCTTCCGACCCTAGCATCTATGAATCTATGAATCTATAAATTCTCTGAGTAAGTCTAACCATGGGATTGTTCACCTGTAAGACTTTGGACTCTGGCTGATAATTTAATTGGATTTAAAGTGAGATTGGATAAATCCATAAAGAATAGATCCATTAGTGGGCACTAAATACAATAGTTAGGGATTCAACGTAGCATTTAGGATTTCCTTGGCCTGATTCTCAACCAGGTGCAATGGTATCCTGGAGTGCCTTAATATCCTTTCAAGGGTGCTAGGGGGTGCCACAGGCCCTAGGACTGCTCCTCTGTGGAGAAGCTAGGATGCTGAAGGGATGCAGGCACCAGGGTTCAGCATGGATATATGCCTGCCACCATTGCCTACTGGCAACCTCAGGAACCAGCTCTAGCAGTGGTCCAGCTCTGCAAGTCGAATCAGAGCCTGGGCCTGCTCTCAGCTGAGTAGGAAGGTTCAATTCCTGGACATTGCCTGTCCAGGTCAGGTGTCCAACCAGATTCCAGACAGACACTTCTCGAGTGTCTGGGTCATAACCTGCACAACCTTAGTTTGGCATCGCATTGGCAGTTTGAACGCAGATGCCACGTCGATGGTTGGGGCTTTTTAGAGGCAAAGGTATCACCTCCAGGTATTATCTAATCCTATGTCATCTGTACAGTCGAAGGCACATCCTTATCCACTGCCAGCAGCTATCTAACCCCATTAGTGACAGCTTAGTCAGATCAGCAGTGGCTTGCCTGGATTGGAATCTCCTAGGGGGCAGAGACCCACAATGCCGCTCTGCACATTGGGAAGTCCTCTGGTATTGGGGATGGATTTGAGGCAGTGCTACCTAGATAAACTGTCATATTCTCCTTTCTAAATCAGAGAGATGCCAGGCCATGCAGACAGTTTGAAAGCAGCACCTTTTGTGGATGCATTAGAACATGGGTTTTCAACCTTTTTTAATAAGTGTACCCCTGGCAGCTGGACACAGAGTGGCGAGGGGAGGAGGTGGTGCATGGCCAGATGTGGAGTGGCAATGCGGGGTGATGGGTGGCGGCAGTGGCCGCTGCGTGTGAGCTTCCCTCCTCCACCCTCCCAGATCCGGCTGACCGGGCAGCGCCATAGAGGGGTGCCACTGCCCTCCCCCCCACCTGCCCTACTCCTGAGAGGTGACGGCGTGGCATGGTGGGTGGTGGCACTCCATCCCCACCCATGCACATGTACCCCCTGGGGCCTTCCCAAGTACCCCCGGAGGTATGTGTACCCCCAGTTGACAACCCCTGCACTAGAAGTTCTCCCAGGCTGGAGAGATTACAGCTTAGCTCCAAGTGGGTGCAGAAGGTACAGGAAATCTGGTCAGCTAGGAAGTCTTAGATCTAAGCCAGTTGGTTTAAAGGAAGAGCATAGACACCTGGTGGTACAAAAATGTGAGACTGAGGCTCAAGCAAAGGGCTGGGATCCGTTTTCTGACCTACACCGAGGCTTTGTCACAAGGAGCAGACTGCTGTAAAGAGAAGACTTTCCTCTAATGCAAAAGAACCTCTGGGGAACAATTAGTGCACTTGGTCTATGACCTTCCAAACCAAGGGCAGATGACAATGGCAAGAAATCCGTGATAGGAGATGGTTAGTATAGCCAAAAAATATTGGATATACTTATAGAGACAGAGTTGTGATTGTGTCTCTTAGACAAGAGAAGTATACGTCAGAAATAAATGAACATAACTTAGTATGCATGGATATTTAGGTCTAATCATCAAACAAGGTAATGAGGTTGGACTGTTACATACATACATCTTTTTGAGGCCCTACAATAAGACAGAAGTGGAACAGACTCCTGTGGGGACTCCCTCAAGCAACATCTGAGAGGCCTCTGGCTTTTTTTAGGGAACCTCAGTCATCAAGACATCTAAGCTAGCACAGGAGTGAAGACGTACAACCATCACCACTGTGCCAGTCATCTATACTAGATATCCTCCCAAGTTTATTTGCATAATCATAATTTCATATTCAAAATGCTTTTGCTTTTTCTTCCCTCATGTCCCCTAATCTGTCCATTTTAATGCTTTCATATTTGCCAGGACACCAAGGAGGCTAGTTTCTATACGCAGAACCCTCAACCATGTCTTCCAGCTAAGTGTTGTAGAGCAGGGGTGTCAAAGATATGGCCCATGGGCTGAACCCAGCTGATGGAGCCCCATTGTCAGGGCCCTGGTTTTGCCCCTGAGTCCAGATTGGATGCACACACAGCATGCAGTGTGTGCCAGACCAGTCCTGCATGCAGGCCCTGGGACTTACTCCACACATGGTGCCTTTGGCTTCCACTGGTCTGGGGCCTATGTGGTGTGCAGAACCTGCCCCAGCAAGTCCAGGATGCACGCCGCATGCAGAGTCCACTCCAGCCAGTCCAGGACCTGTGCTGTATGCAGTGCTTGCCTTGGAGTGCCTGGGTGGGGGGTGCCACGTGCAGCATGTGTCCTGGGCCAGTTGGAGTGTGCACTGCATGTGGTACATGCCCCAGTCCAGCTGGTGTGCATTGCGTGTTCTGGATCAGGCATGGGAGGGAGGAAGGGGCAACTCCATGGGCCCAGTCTGGCCCACAGAGCCAGCCATGTGCCATTTGTCTGGCCTATGGACCAGCCCCACACCACTCATGCTGCCCACAGGGCCAGATGAGTTTGACATCCCTGTTGTAGAGTGACAAGAACAAGTTAATGCTTTTCACTCTCTGAGTTAACTTAGTCCATTGAAAATAGCACCATAGCTCCTTCTCTGCATCTGGGACTTGCCTCAAGTTTACCTCCCCCTGGACTCACTTAAGATTAACTTCTGAATTGTTCCCAGAAAACTTTTTAATGGTCTGCCTGATAGACTGCGGCGCTTATCACAAATCGCTGTGCCTTCAGCAAACCCCAGCTCCCTCTTGTTGTGTCCCTCACATGGGAGCAAGAGCCAGACACTAACAATGCCCAGCACGCCAAATCCTGGTGCATAATGAAGAATCCCAGGCTGGCTGTCTCCTGCTGGGGCCCAGACTCCGCAGAGAGCTCTTGGCACGTGACTGCTTCCAATCAATCTTCTCTTTCAGGCAGAAGCTGAGTCCCTCAGGAGAAGGTTGCCATAGTGTTGTTCAAGAAGACCCAGCATGAAACTCAGAGTTCATCCTGAGACAAATCCACAGATCAGAGAATGGTACTTGTGCCATAACAGAATCTTGGTCTGTCTACTCTTTGGTGGCTAATTGTTCCCCTGACAGATCAGAGCAGTGATCCAACTGGGACCAGTTTCCCACATTCTGACCTGAAACAGATACTATTAGCTGTCTACTTCAGTATCAGTAGGCCCCATTGATCCAGAAAACTGGCCAGCTAGCCCAATAGCCCTATAGCCAGATCAGTATCTAGCTAGTCCAGTACCCAATGTCCCTCTGCAACAGATCAGTCCTATCCCACAATGCCTGCTGCAGCAGGGCTAGACACTTCCTCATACCCAAGCACTCAAGATCAGTGACAGCTAATCTTGTACAAGATAACCTGCCAGCAGTAAACTATTGTTTAACTAGCCCTGTATGCCATTGCCCTCTGCAACTAGTCACTGGCTAAATACTTCAGTTTCCCTATACCTGACTGCACCTGATCACTAGTTTACTAGTCAGTGGGCAAGTTTATACGTGCATTTATGCTGGCTTAAACAGGGGCAATGCATAGGGGGTGCACGCAGGTGCACATGCACCCCCTGCGCATGGTGGTGCACCCCCTGCAAAAAGGCACCGTGAGCAGTCACCGCTTGCCACCCTGCTGCCGGCAGTGTCTGTGGCAGTCCATGATCACTCCTGGCTGCCACTGACGGTGGCGCCTGCAGGTGGTTGCCAACCTATGGTCGGCACTTGCCACCTTCTTCCCCCACCCTCCCCAACCGCCAACAATGCTGGTGGCGTCTGTGGGTGCTTCCTGCTCACCGCTGACAGGCTCCCGCCGTTGCCACTGCAGTCGTTCATGGGCTTAAATTTACTGTGTAATAAGTGGGAATAGGCCGGCATCTACACGTGCAAGTATTAAAGCACATTAATGCTGCATGTGGACTGACTCGGGACTAAAGATACCCATATTCCTCTCAGCAGCAGGACAGTGGCTAGCCCATTCATTATTCATCAATCCCAAAGCACTTGCTCTTGCCAGCTAGTTCAGTACTTTGTATCTCTCTGCACCACATCATTATACAGGCAGTCCTTAACATACAACGTTTCGACTTACAACATTTCGTACTTACAACGTTTATAAATTGACACCCTGTTTCAACTTTCTGATATCAGTTTCGACTTTACAACACACCCATCTCCCTGGAGAACATCTGTTCAAACTTGCTTGGACACTTTCTTTAAGAAATCAGACAAGACTCCAGAAAAACCTGCAGCCAGGACTCCTGAGAAACCTCCAGCCGAGAACCCTTCAAAAAGTCCAACCAAGAGCCCTTCAAAAAGTCCAGCAAAGTCTCCTCAAAGAAGTCCTTCCAAATCAATATGATTGCTATTTACAATATAAATACATTAATGTAGCTCTATTACTCATCTATAACTGACTGAGTACAAAATTCTGGGTTATTTTTGGTGAAAATAGGGTATCAGGCCCTGGTTCAGGAACCGATCCCCCATTTATAACATTGTTTCCTATGGGAAAATTGGTTCTGAGTTACGTTTCGATTTAAGATGTAGGTTTTAGGAACCAGTTGTGTCGTAAGTCTGAGGACTGCCTGTAGTCTAGTATATGATACTCCTCCACAAA
>NW_005842782.1:0-17044 GCF_000455745.1 Alligator sinensis | reverse complement strand
AGTTTAGGAGCAGCAACCAGTTAGTACAGAGCTCCATGTGCCTGCTTGATAGATCCTTGGTTAGATAGTGCAGCCCCCCATTCCCCTCTATACCAGATCCTTCCACCCGCCTGTAGCAGACCACTATCAAGGTAGTCCAGTTCCCAGAATGCCTTTGTACTGGCCCACTGGCTCACTAGTTCTGTACTACATATCCTACACTGCAAGAGATCATTCACTTCTACTCTTCACCAGATCACTGGCCAGCTGGTCCAGTACCCTCCATTCTGCTAATCCAGATAAATGGCCAGCTAACATAATACTCAGTACTTCACTGCACCTTACCATTGGCCAGTTAGTCCACTATCCCATATCCTTTTGCAACCAATTATTGCCTTGATAGTGCAGTCCCCCTTGCCTCACTGAAGTAGCTAGTCCAGTAGCTGATACTTCCCTGAATCAGATCATTATGCAGCTAGCCTGATAATTCCACACCCTTGTACATCTAATGGGAAATGCCAGGGGTCATAATGAATAGAGGATAGATCACTCTAGATATATCCAGTTCAATACTTTCCTTCTAAGGCATCCAGTTCTGCCACTGCCAGAGAGGATACTGGGCTAGATGAACCATTGCTCTGATACAGTATGCACATCTTAAGTTCTTATTTAGGCCAGATCTTATTTTACCTTTTATGTGCCTCAGTGGACTTCCCTATTCTACCCGAGTCCCTGAAAAAGTTAACCCGCATAAGTCTACTTATGTGAGAGGCAAGGATTTCTTAGGGTGGTTTCTTTTATCAGTCCAACTAAAAGATATCATCCTAAGAAATCCTTGTCTCTCACGTAATTTCTAGACCATCATGACTACCACCTCACTCTTATACTACTGGAAGTCTACTTATGCACCCAAGTAAAAAAAAAACAAACAGCAAGTAAAAAATGAGGCGCAAGCAAAGTGAAATAGGGGCTTAGACACCTAGTAGGTGGAGTCGGGTCTGGCCTACATATCCTTCCTTCAATGATTCTGTTACTGTTGTGGATCTGTAGTTAATGGGAAGATGTCTATTGATTTCTGTACATGTTGGGGCAGATCTATAGCTGCAGGTAGTGATGGCCAAGGTTTTCTAAAGTAACTGCTGATCTTGTGTGCCTGGAATAAGCTACACTCCAGGGGCATGATATTTATGGAACAAGTGCTCAAGACTTCCTCAGAGTCAGGAGCAGAATCCTATTTCACTTTCTGTGCCCAAATGGCAGTTACTTAGCCAAGTAACTGGACTTTTTGGCACGTATGCACAGTTTGTGGTCCTGTTCCACATGCAGTGCAGCCTCTCAAGTGTTCATGTAGCACATGTACAACAGGCTGCTTTTTGTCCAGGCAGGGATGCAACTCTAAACATGTGTACTTGGATGATCATCAGTCCCAAAACTGTAGCTGGGTGAAAACTGGCAGCTATAAAACAGCGGTGGTGGAGTATTGTAGCCCAATAGCCTTTGTCCAGAAAGCCGGGGGCTGTGGTTCTAGGCCCCTTTCACCCTCAGGAAGCTTGAATCTATATCTCTCCATCTTCCCAATGCAGTATTCTAACAGCAGGCCTCTGTCAGGATTATCCAGTTTCCTCTCCAGTCCTTTTCATTTTCTGTTTATTTCCATATATTTAATTCTGTCATTCAATATCTGTTCTAAGACATGGGTGAACATGACTTGCTGTCGAGAAATCAACATGGCTTTGTCAACGGGGAATCATGCCTCACCAACCTACTGGAGTTCTTTGAGGGTGTCAATAAGCAGGTGGATTGGGGTAATCCAGTTGACATCGTATATCTTCCAAAAAGCCTTTGACAGGGTCTCCCATTAGGCTCTTAATGAATCTAGGTAGTCATGCAATTACAAGGAACATCCATTTGTGGATTAGAAATTGGCCTAAAAATAGGAAAGAAAAAGTGAGTATAAATGGTCAGTTTTCTTGTTGGAAAGAAGTAAGCAGTGGGGTCCTCCAGGGATCTGTGTTGGGATCAGTGCTGTTGGTGGTGCCTTTTTGTAGAGGGTGCACTGCCACGTTCAGGGTGCACGTGCACCCTCTACGCATCGCCTGTAGATGTGAGCGGTGGAGTGACAGGAAGACAGCCCCACATTCACCTGGGTTCCCCGCTGGCCACAGCCACAGCCTCCTTTCTGGTCTTATAGATGACCAGTTTGGCCAGAGCCAGAAGGAGGTTGACCATGTGGTCCCAGGACTTGGTGGGGCTGCAAACAGGATGTCCATAACAAACAGGATGGGGGGAAGTGCAGCTAGAACCTCAGCAGGAGGTGAAAAAGGGATTGCAACCTGGTGCACTCCCTTTATTGGCAAGAGGGGCAGGTGTCGGAGGTGTCTGTAAAGTGCACCAGATATACACCCATGGTGATGGCTTTATGGAGGAGCCGCCAAGGAGGACTATATAGCAATGGCCCACACCTGTAGGTGTGAAAAGCTAATCAGATTAGAAAAGCTAAGGCAGCGACTGAACTAAAATTAGCAACGGGAATTAAGGACAACAAGAAGTCCTTCTTTAGATACATAGAGAATGAGAGGAAAACAAATGGAAATGTGGGGCCGTTGCTCAACAACTCAGGACAGCTAGTCATCGCCATTTGGGAGAAAACTGAACTCCTGAATGACTACTTTGCTTCAGTCTTTCACCAGGCCAGGGGGAAAATCACACCAGCTAGAGTACAGAATGAGCAGGGTTCCAATGATTGCCTTCCTACTATTGCCATAGAAATGGTGTGTGATCAGTTAAAGAAATTAGATGCATATAAGTCAGCAGGACTGGATGAACTTCATCCGAGAGTGCTGCAGGAACTGGCCGAGGTAATCGCAGAACCCCTGGTGAATCTGTTCCAAAGCTCATGGCACTCCGGGGAGGTCACCAAGGACTGGAAGAGGGCCAATGTTATGCCCAGCTTCAAGAAGGGGAGGAGGGGGATGACCTGGGTAACTATAGGCCAATTAGCCTAACTTCTATCCCAGGGAAAATCCTGGAAAAATTCATTAAGGAGTCTATGTGCGATAGGCTTGCAGAAGGTAGGATTCTGAACGACAGCCAGCATGGCTTCATCATGGGCAGGTCTTGTCTTACCAACCTCATCTCCTGTTATGATCAGGTGACTCGCCACCTGGATAAGTGAGAGGAGGTTGTTATTATATATCTTCACTTCTGAAAAGCTTTCAATCTCGTATCCCATGATGTTCTTCTGAGAAAATTAGAAGACTGTGGGCTTAACTGTGAGACAGGTGGGTAGGAACATAGGCAACTAGTAGGGGGATGCATGGGGGTTCACATACCCCTCCCGATGGGGCCGGTGCCCCCCGATGGCTGACACTGATACTGTTGGTAGGGCTGGTGTCCCCCCTGACAGGGTCAACGGCTTCTGCATGCGCCCCCACAAATTCAGGATGCACCAGTCACTCATGGGTAGTAAGCTGGCTGCGGGGTAGGACCCAGAGAGTTCTAATGAACGGATCTATGTCGTCTTGGTGGGAAGTGGTCAGTGGTGTCCCGCAGGGGACGGTGCTTGGTCCAGCGCTATTCAACGTCTTCATAAATGATTTGGATGTGGGGGTGAAGAGCTCACTGGCCAAGTTCACAGATGACACCAAATTATGGGGAAGCGTGATCATGCTTGAAAATAAGCTGCAGACACAGGTAGCCCTAGACAGGCTTTCAAGTTGCGTGGACCAGAACCAAATGAAGTTTAATGTTGAGAAACGTAAAGTGCTCCACCAGGGGATGAGCAACCACCTGCACGCCTACAGGCTTGGCAACGCCAACCTGACCAGCACTACAACTGAAAGAGACCTGGAGGTAATAATAGACCACGGTATGACCATGTGCCAGCAGTACGATGCTGTAGCCAGCAAGGCCAACAATACCCTGGCATGCATCAATCGATGCATCTCCAGCAAAACCAAGGAAGTGATTCTCCTGCTCTACTCAGCACTGGTGAGACCACATCTGGAGTACTGCATCCAGTTCTGGGCACTGCACTTTAAGAAGCACATTGTAACGCTTGAGAGAGTCCAGAGAAGGGCTGCCTTTATGATCAGAGACTTGCACGGCAAGCCATATGAGGAGAGGATGAGGGATCTGGGACTCTTCAGCCTGAAAAAAAGAAGACTGAGAGGGGACTTGGTAGCAGCTTACCGCTACATCAGAAGCATACATCTAGGGCTCTATGAACAACTGTTCACCAGGGCACCTTTTGGGAAAACTAGGAGTAATGGTCACAAACTCCTGGAAGACCATTTCAGGCTCAACATTAGGAAAAAGTACTTCACAACTAGGGTGTCCAGACTGTGGAATAAGCTCCCTCCAGAAGTGGTAAAATCACCTACCCTGGAAATCTTCAACAGGAGACTGGATGGTCACCTTGCTGGGGTCACCTGAACCCAGGTGTCTGTCCTGCTTGGTGCAGGGGGCTGGACCCGATGATCTTCCGAGGTCCCTTCTAGCCTTACAATCCATGGGACCAGTTCATAGAATCATAGAAGTAGGGGTGGAAGGGACCTTGTAGATCTTCAAGTCCGACCCCCTGCCTGGGCAGGAAGAAAACTGGGCTAAAATGACCCCAGCCAGGTAGGTATCAAGCCGCTTCTTAAAGACCCCCAGGGTAGGAGCCAGCACCACTTTCCTTGGAAGTTGGTTCCTAGCTGCCCTGACAGTGAAGTAGTTCTTATGGATGTCTAATCTAAACCTACTCTCCAATAACTTGTGGCTATTATTCCTTGTTAGCCCAAGGGGCGCTAGGAGAAACAAGGTCTCCCCCAAACTCTTCTGGTCCCCCCTAGTGAGTTTCTAGATGGTCACCAGGTCCCCCCTCAGCCTTCTCTTGTGAAGGCTGAACAGGTTCAGGTCCCGTAGCCTCTCATTGTAGGGTCTGCCCTGCTGTCCCCATATCATGCAGGTGGCCCTCCTCTGGACCCTCTCAATGTTGTCCACATCCCTCTTGAAGTGGGGTGCCCAGAACTGGACACAGTACTCCAGCTTTGACCTGAACAGTGTCACGTAGAGGGGGAGGATCACCTCCTTGGACCTACTTGAGATGCAAGTTTGAGGGGCATCAAACACTTTTTGAAGTTTGCCAGGGTGGGTGACTGTACCACCTCTGGGGGAGCCTGTTCCAAACCAGAAGTAAAGAAGTTTTTCCTTATGTGAAAATTATCAACTTGACAGTCACTAGCTCACACCCTTTAGCCACAGAAGAGACCCTAAATCCTATGGTTCCTTTAGGGCAGAGTGAAACTGATGCACCCAACATGGGACTTGAACCCATGACCCTGGGATTAAGAGTCCCATGCTCTACCAACTGAGCTAGCTGGGTATGGCTGAGTTAGCTTTTTTGTGCTTCATGGGATCAAGGTGAAATAGAGACTTGTCTACCAGAGATCCTCACCCCGACTCTTGCCTAGGGCATCCTGCCACTTATTTTCAGGGTGGGACGTGTGGATGGGATGATGGACTGTGCAGAGCATGTGCATATAGAGCTGGCAGTGATTGCTTGTGTGACACAGGCCTATTTGCCACTTTAGGGGTTCATGGGTGGAAGGCCCACCATGTGAAACTATAAGCCTTCCTCTAGAAAGGGAGGCTACATGGAAAGTGGCAACTAATTGTTTGGAACAAGTGATAAAACAGGAACAAGAGTGAAGGTTAAAAACTAGTGTGCTAAGAGGGGAACACTGAACAAAGCACACCAGACAACACCCACTGGCCCTCAAACAAGTCCAAGGAGCCACTGGACAGTGCCTGGAGATGGGATTGAATCAGGGACAGGAAAGTGGCTTCACACCAGATATATGCCCATGGTGATGGCCCCATGCAGGAGACACCAGCTGAGGTCCCTGGTGGCTTGTGGGATTAGGGTGGAATACAGACTTGTCCCCTGGGGACCCTCACCCCTGCTCTTGCCCAGGGTTTTCCACCACTTATTGTCAGGGCAGGGCACGAGATTGGGATTGATGTATCGTGTGGAGCATGAGCATGTAGAACTGGCAGTGATGGGCCTATCGTGACACTGGATACTGGGCAAGATGGACCTATATTGTGACCCAGTAAATGGCTGTTCCAATATAAGACCTTACCTACTACTAAAATCATGCCAATGGGCTTGTAATTGTCTGGGTCACTCTTTCACCCTTTTGTAAAAATTGGCACTATATTTGCTATTTCCCAACCGTTGGGTATTCTCCTTGAGTTGTCAGATTCATTTAAGATTAGTGTTAAATAATTTGCTATTTCACATGACAATTCCTTCAATATTCTGTGATGGAGAAGATTTGGGCCTCCTGATTTTGTGACTGTAAACATTCCAGGTTTGATCTCCACCTTCCATATAACTTCCATCACTACATCTGTGTTACCATGTCATACCAAACTACTGTCTTCAATTACATCTTCATCCTTACTGAAGTCTGAAGCAAAAATATAATTCTGGTTTGGGGCCATATCTAGGCTGTCCTTGCTCTCCTCTCTGTGTTCAGTATACAGCAGCTGTACTTCTTTCTTCGTTCTTTTTTCATTACACGATCAAAAAAGCTTTTGCCATTTGTTTTACTATTCTTCACAGGGTCTGGCTCAACAAAGCGTTTGGACATTCTGGGTATTTTTGCACGTGCTTTGAGAGTGAAGTGGTGGTGCTTTAATTCGAGCGGCTCTAAGAGCTGCTCGAATTAAAGCATCTGCAGCATCTCATGTATCAGCGTCCCTGCACTTCAAAATGGTGGCGGGAGCACTTTAATGTAAGCTCATTGAATGAGCTTTAGTTAAAGTGCCCCACTCCCCATTTTGAAGCGCAGGGATGCTGATGTACAAAATGCAAAGTCTGCTGGAAGCACACTAATTAGCATGCTCCAGCAGACTCAATTAATAGAGTGATATTCTTCTTTGACTAGAGTGATATTCCTCCTTATTGCTCACCTTTTTTCCCCACCTGCTTGTAGATCCTCTGCCGCACTGATGTGAGGCAAAGTAGTTCTCTTGATATATACCTGCACACGTTTCCTTTTATCAGAAAAGTGGGAAGATAATTAGAGGGGGTTGAGTTAACCCCAATGAAATGAGTGTATCCAACTTTTTCATGTAATTGTAACTCTGCTACATTGCCCCAGCTGATTCTTCCACCATGCATTACAGCTACAGCTGACCCTTGCCGTTCGCGGGGAATATGTTCTAGAGATCCCTGTGAATGGGGAAATCCATGAATACTGTGCTGTACCGATAACAGGCTAGGATAAACAGGCTGCACTCACTGCACTATCATTTGATTTTCGTTTAGGTGCCATGATTAATGGTATGGATTAATGCTGAAATACAGTACTGCAACATACTGAATGTAAAAGTATCACCAGAGTGCAGTAACAGTGTCATCACGCTGTGGGGGAGAGAGCGTGGGTTGGCGCAGCGCAGCGCAAATATTCGAAACCATGAATCGCAAATCCGCGAATGGCGAGGGTCTCCTGTATATCCTGAGCAGAGAACATAAGAATGTGTTGATGCTTAATTTACTTCTTGATATCTTAATTTTCACAAGTTGAAATTTAAGTAGCACTAGTTATTTCTACCAGAATGAGAGAGGAGCTGGGATCACGCCTTATTTACACCAGGCTGATTAAGAGGATTTTGAAGAGATCATTCCTCATTGACAGCAGGGAGTACAAGACAGGTATCAGCCCCAGAGATGCCAGGGAGGTATTTGATTTTGGGCACTGGACCTATTTAACCCAATGGCATAACTCCAGATTGAAATCCAGGGTGAGGATTAGATATAGGATAGAAATGGGCCCCAGTTTGTCCCATATGTTACTCCTTATTTAAATTGGAGATGATAAAAAGAGAATGCACCCAAGTTGGTTTTTTTTCAAAGGGGTGATTTTTAACATGTACTGGGTGCATCCACACGTGCAATTAATACAACTGAATATACCCAGGCTCAATTTGAGTCAGAGTAAACTAATCCCAATGTCACTGTGCGCATGTGTGTTTAAGTGCAGTAATTGACTTCACTGCCAGATACCACTTGTATCTAATGGGACTATTCAGCAGTGCAGTAAATAGGCTACTGTGCCCTAATTGCTGTGCATGTGTAGACACTGACACTTTATTGCGCAGTAAATTAGTCTGCTGCTCAGTAAAATGTCTCATGTAGATGTGAGGGAAAGGTACACAGGATACCATGAAATTGGGTCAGAAGATAATTTTTCCCCTAGGTCAGATTGGCACAGGCTGAGGAGGGTTGTCTTCCCCAGTAGTGTGGGACATGATCCTTTTCCTATGATCTTCTGATGAGATACTAACAAACAACTATGAACATGAGCCGTCAGTGTGATGCTGTAGCTAGCAGGGCAAACAATTCTCTGGCATGCATCAATCGATGCATCTCCAGCAAAACCAAGGTAGTGATTCTTCCCCTTTACTTAGCATTGGAGAGACCACAGCTGGAGTGCTGTGTCCACTTCTGGGTGCCGCACTTCAACAAGAACATGGAAAAACTTGGAAGAGTCCAGAGATGAGCCACCTGTATGGTCAGAGACTTGCAAGGCAGACCATATGAGGAAAGTCTGAGGGACTTGGGCCTAAAAAAGAGAAGGCTGAGAGTTCACGTCTTAGCAGTTTACCACTATATCAGGGGAATACATCAAGGGATTGGCAAACAGCTGTTCACCAGGGCACTCTCGGGGAAAACCAGGAGTAATGGTCACAAACTCCTGGAAGATCGTTTCAGGCTCAACATTAGGAAAAATGTCTTCACAGTCAGGGTGTCCAGACTGTGAAATAAACTTCCTCCAGAGGTGGTGTAATCACCTACCCTGGAAATCTTCAAGAGGAGACTGGACGGTCACCTTGCTGGGGTCACTTGACCCCAGTTGTCTTTTCCTGCCTAGTGTAGAGGGGCTGAACCTAATGATCTTGCAAGGTCCTTTCCAGCCCCTTATAATCTATGAATCTATAACCTTCCCTCTCAGTGAATGCTATTGGTAGTGCCCCTTTCTCTCCTTCACTTATGGCATGTTATAGGTTCGTCTTGGCTTTTTGGGCCTTGTGGGTGACCTTGTGAGGTGGTGATTTTGGAGATTTCTTTGGTTAACAACTGCCTGTGATTATAGGGGATTGGACAGCATGGCCCAGGATACCCTTTCTGATCCTATGTCCATGTATTCCTAAATATATTATACTGGGTCTTATTAAATTGCTGATTGGCGTGGATTGTAAGAAACCTCTCCTGAAGGCATGGTATTTCACATCTGTCTACCGGGTGTGTCTCACAGCAGCTGAGACTAGACCTGTTGTACACTAGACTAGAAGGGTCTTGGAAAGATCCGCCAGGGGCTATTTATCATTCCTGTTCATTTTTTCAGTTCTACCTCCTTTCCTAGGACCTTGTGACAAAGTATTTAGCAGAATTTGCAAATTTGTTGGCATCTGACAGGGCCATACCATGAGTGCTTCTGCTTTGGCCTTGAATTTGCAGTCTCTGGGCTGATCAGTGATGCACCTTAGCACACCTCCACCCTGGCACCCTCCTTTTCTCCTCTGCTTCACAGTTGCACTGAGTTTGGTTTCCTCTGGGTTCGCTTAGATTCACTTCTGAATTAAGCACAAACACTTTTTAATGATCTGCCTGCACTTTCCATGGGGCTCCTCAGAGACTGCATCACAAACAGCAAATGTTTTATTAAGACTTATGGTCCCATCTCAACTGTCCCCAGCCAGAGCAGCAATTGAGATGCTAACAATGCCCATTGTACCATAACCCAGTGCCTAATGACGAGTCCAGGAGCAATAATGCCTCCAGCTGAGGCCCCATCTCTGTTGGGACTGCTTGTGCCGGACATCTACCAAACTTTCCTTTGTTGAAGTCAAGTGATAAATGTCCCAGCATGGAGCCTCCCTAAAGTCACTCAAGAGAATGTCACACCCAGCCCAGGGCTTTCCTGACAGGGCTGAAACAGAGAAAGAAAAGTCTGGTCCAGACCAGAGCACCAGCCTAGCCAGGCCAGTGTCCTGACTTCATGCACTGGTCAGTGAGTGCCATACTGCATATCCTTCCATACCAGGCCAGTGGCTAACCAGTTCATTCCTGTTTTCCCGGCTACTCCATGTTATTGAGCAGAGTGCCAAGCTTTACTAAGAGGCCCTTGATTGGCTAGTCTAGTACCACATATACCACTGCACCAGACCATTGTCTGGCCCATGCAGGGTTGTGTAATCCATTTATGCACCACTGGCCAGATATGCAGTATACCATAGTCCGTTGCACCACACCATAGTCAGTCAGCCCACTACTTAAGAGCCATCTGCTCTGATTACTAGCTGAATAGTGCAGTAGCTCTATACTTGCCTATAGAGCTCTATACCTGCCTATATGGGCCAGTGAATCCAGTAACCACTATTCTTTTGAAGCCAGCCATGCTGCTTGCCTTTCTAGACTGGTGTCCCAGCACTTCCTGTCCTTTACACAGGCCTACAGCTACACATCTCCACCATACTCATTATTTGGGTTGCATTTCCATTGGAAGTCTTACAGAAGTTCTCACCAGCAGGCAAATCCCATCAACTTTGTGGTGCAGACAGGGAAAAGGGGGACCAGAAAAAGGAGATAGCTTGTCCAGGACCACTTGAGCAAGTGGGGTCACCATGAAGCCAGGAACAGCACCCAGGATTTTCTGTTTTCAGTCCAGTGTCTTGTGCTCTAGACTAAGATTTCTGCAGAAGGAAAAGCTTACTGAAGCCTAATGGAAATGACCTGAGCTCTATTTCAGCCCAGGCCTACTTTCCTTGGCTCCCCTCTCACCTTTGGAGGTAGGGCTGACAGGCCTCACACACTCATTGGCAGCCTTCATGGCTCCCAGATTGGCTGGAAAGGTAGTTGTGCTGGTAGAGAGGTGAGTGCACAGTGGCCCACGTACAAACCTTCCAACCCTGGTATTAATGAACATGACATCTTGATCAGGATGAGTAAGTAGTCAAGTGAATTGAACCCAGAGATCCCGACTCCCAGCTCCTCCTGCTCTAATTTTTAGATCCCACTGTCTCTTTATGGAAAGGGAAATCCATGAGTCCAAACTCTGAGTCATACCTACTGCACTCAACTGGACAACTTTCCAAGCTCATTTCATCACCAGTTGAAGGGATAGGGCCTACTGAAGATCTCCATAGGCCTGGGATGGTTTTATAGGCTCAAGACTGGGCTTGATTGGTGAAGATGAGACCAGAGACCAAGGGGAACCTCTGGTGTAAATGAATTTCCCTAGAGGGAAGTAACCTGAAAATGGGGAAGGACTGGGGGTCAGAGGTCACACCCCCAGTGCGCCCTTTGTGATGTCACAACCTGAGTTTCCCAGTCCATTTGGGATACTGCATCTCCAGGCCCCAATTAACATTGTCAAACAAGTGCCCAAGCCAAAGGTGCATCTGCCGTATAAACTGTGCTCTGCCCCCACCTTCCTCTTGCTCCCTCCCTCCCAGATATAGGCCTTTAGAGACAGGAAGGGGGTTTGTGCGCTCAGTGGGAAGATGCCCACCATCAGAGAGACATGGGGTTGCAAAGCTGAGCTAGTCTCTGTGCAGAACAGAGAGCCTAGGTCCAAGGTGGACCAGTGACTGCAGCCCCTTGGACGGGCTGGCTACACACGCTTCCAGTCACTTTGGATTTCTCCAACTTGCTCTCTCCAGCTTTCTGCATCTCTTTGCTTCTCCAACTGGAATAGATTTAATTTCTTATTTTTCTGTACTCCTCCTCATCTAGTAATAGGTTAGATAAGGATTTGTAAGGGATAGCTTGGCTAGGGATGACCCTGCCTCAACAAGGAGTAGGTCTAGATGACCTCCAGATGTCCCTTCCAGCCCTACTTTTCTACGATTCTGTGATTCAGTGACTTCTCTAATTCTTTCTCTTTCACTGTCTATGCTCCTCTTTCCATCTCTTTTCTTTTCCCACATTTTTCTCTCTATCCATCCATCCTTTAAGCCACCCACTCTATTTCCCTTCCTCACTCTGCAACTCCTTTTCCTCCTGTCTGTTTACTACTCTCATTTTCTACTTACCTCTTTCTCATTTTGTGTCCCTTTTTCTCTCCACTTTTGTAAATTCTCCCCTCTCCCTTTCTTTTTAGAAAGATCCATCCCTCTCTCTCTCCTTGTCTTTCCACATTGCTAACTGGTATCCATCTGCTTGTTCAGCACCTATATCTGGATCTGCACCCCTCTCTCCCTCAGTCTCTAGCCCTCTATCTATCCCTTTCTCACACACCCTTACAAGCCTGCACAAGCCTAGCATTTCCAATATGCCTATCAGCAAGGGCTGCAGGGTCTTTGAAGCTTGTTCCAGTTTATAACATCTCTGTCTGGCTGCAGTGTGCAGACAGGAAGATTCATCCTGTTCCCAGGTCCCTCACTCACAACCAAACCTTGCTACTGGCATGGGGAGATAGGGTGGCCTTCATGATGGTCTGATGCTGGCTCTGCCTGTCTGACATGTGCCCACAGCTATTGTGTTGGCCTCAGAGTGATACCCCTCCCCACCCCGCCTACAAAGCAGGGACCCAGCAACATGTGAAACAGTTTGCATTCTCTGGTCTTCAGATCCAGGTGCAGGCAATGCTGCCTCTCAGCAAGGCAACAGGATGGCAAGTGTCACTTTACCTCTGAGGCAGACAAGGTTCCTTGGGTGAATCTGATATCTTTTATTAGACCAACCCAAATAGTTGGAAAATAGTTATTAAGCAAGCTTTCGGGTTCAAAACCCCTCCGTCAGGCTAAGGAAGTTTCAGCAGCTGGTGTGTGCTCTTCCCGGATGCTCCTGAGCCTTTGCAGCCAGCGGCTGCCTCCTCCCAAAGTCCTACAAGGACTGCAGGATCCAGATTCTGCCCTCAAATTCTGAGCCCAGAGCTGGGAACTGTCCAGGCAGGAAAGACTGGGGTGATCATAACCTGAGAAAAATGCAGGTGAGTCAGGGCAACAAAGAAAGGGTTCAAAATAGAGGATAGGGTGCAGGGAAGGGAAAAACAGAATGAATGAAGGGTGATGCTGACTAAATAGGGCTCATTTTGTGATAAGGACATTGATAGATAGACTGACCGCTTGCTTAGGTCTCACATGCTAGGAGATGGGCTGTTACATCAGAGACATCTCCTGGAGAGCCCGTAGCTGGATGTGCTAGCACTGGCTAGGGGCAGGTGGGTGGAAAAGATTCTGTGGTCCCAATCCTGATCTCAGATGCTGTAGACTGTTGCATGGCTGTACAGACTCTTAATATTAGTCAAAGTGAGTACCTGAACCCACAGTACAGTATCTAGCTGGTAGATTGGGGCCTGTTATTTCTTTCAGTCTGCCTCCTCTACTGTTCAGTCAGATTTTCCTTTGTTCACCACCTTCTTTTTCTGGGACAGATCGTTGGTGGGTTTAAACTAAATCTTTCTTATCATGGTAATTAGAGACTCCAACTAAGATCAGTGCTTCATTGATCCAAGCACTCCGTGGACTGACAGGGACATACATAGCAGATATACAAAAGTGGGAGAAAAAGATTCTTGTGCTCTGCTTATGCAAGAGGAATAGATTCAGCTTTGGATGCATGATGAAGGCACTGGTCCAAGACCCCATAGTGGGTTTGCAGCAGACCTGGGAATAGAATTTAGGTCTTTTGAGTCCTCATCCTGGAAGCCACATACCAGTGCTTGTGTCCCACCACCCTGACAGGTGCTTTAGAAATAGAATACTGCAGGGACATGGATGTCCCAGCCATTTTCACCAGCGTCATTCTACCGGTGCATGCTATTCTCCAGGTTGTTTAATCTGCCTCTGCTTGGCTTTGCTGGTTTGAACAAACCTGGAAGGTCCACGCCATTTTACTCTCTACTATAGTCTCTGGACTTGTCTCTACCCAGTATGTTCTTAGTCAGCCTGACCAAGCAGGATTCAGAGTGGTCCAATTGTTAGCAAGGGAAAATTAATGAGTTAAATAAGGGTCCCTAATTACCAAGCAATCTCTTTCCTTGAAACGGGTGGCTCCATAAAGTGATTTGATTTCTATGGATGTTGCTCCATTGACTAGGAGGCCGTCGGGTGTCCGGTTGCCATTGTGATGACATTAGTTGTGGATTTTGCTCACAACTAATGTGGGTATAAAGTTATGCGAACCCAGAAAATGATGCTAGCCCAAGCTGAGCAGCTTATCTGGCTGGCTAGACCCCCAGCTTGGTTTACCAGTTTGAATGCCCAATGATCACAGATATAAAGGAAAGATTGAACAAATTGGTTATAATGAAGCTTGAGCAATTAACAACACCATAAAATGATATATAAATATCTGACAAGACAAATGGGGAAGGATAAGGAATACATTAACTAAAGAGGGAGTGTGATACTTTGCCAGAGCTTTCTATGGTTATTGCTCCATCAACCAGGAGGCCATTGGGCTGGGATCTCTGCCAGGGTAGTCACTTCCCTGTCAGTTGTGGCACTTATCAAGCAGCCGCAGTAGCAATTTATATTTTTTCCCACACACACATTTACTGTCTTACTGCCATAGACTTGAGACAAAACCACAGTCAGCATGGACAAGACAAATAGGTGAACATGACCATCACCCAAGCACCAAGACTAATTGTTATACATGCATACATACATACATACATACAAACCAGACAAGAACCACTCTTCAAGTCACAGTCCAACTGGAAGAGACCAAGACTTCTCTCCTCAGTCAGACTTCAATACCAAAATGGACAACTTCAATCAACTCTGAACATACCAATACCAAGCACCCCGCACACAAAACCCACACAAAGCACTGGCCAGTGCCCTTTTTATCTTGTCCAGTCACCCCACTCACTCCAACCAATCGGGGCTCTGTCAAATTTGTCAATCACCTTGTCAATCATGTAATTGATACATTCTTGGTCTTGCCTGCAATCATCTCTTGGCTTGCCTCAGCAAGGTGGCTGTCACTCACATCACACTCACATTCCACTATCCTGCCAATAATTTTATGACAAAAAGTTCATGGTGTCCTGGCAAGTGGACCCCTAACTCAGTGGGTATGTCTATACATGCAATTAATGCATGTGAATTTACTGAACAGTAAATTCACATGCATTAAACTGCTCTCAGGTGCACATGTGTCTATACATGTGCCCGGATCAGGAGCAAATTGAGCCTGACAGGAGCAGCCTAGTCCAGGGCTGCTGCTGCCCTTATCTGGCCACCTGCAGCAGCCAAGGGGAGCTCTAGGCTCCTCTGAGTGCTAGCACTGGGCTGGCAGGGGGCACAAGGGGTGAGGCCTGGGCTGATAGCGGACTCCAGGTGAAACCCTGGCTAGCAGGGGGCATGGGAGGTCAAGTCGAGGTGGGGGCAGAAAGCTGTGTGGGCTCTTGGGGGTGGGAGGAAGCTGCCCCCCAGGTCTGAGGCTAGCTCTGAGCCATGTGGAGCTCAGGGCTAACCCCAAGCTCTGGGGGCTGAGATGGGGGGGAGCTAACCCCGAGTTTTGTGTGGCTTCGAGCTTCCCCCAGAGCTGGGGACAGCTCCCTCCCGCCACCCTCTGGAGTTTGGGGCTCAGCTAGACAGCAGTTGTGGCCCCCTGCTACCTGGGCTGACCAGGAGCAATTTGCTCCCATTCAACGTCTACACATGCACTTTGACACATTCATTTAAAGTGCGGTTTTCTAGTACCTGTATCTGTTGGTACCAGCAAATGGTGCTTTAAATTAATCCATTGCAAAGTAATTGCTGCACACATGTAGGTGGTGATGCTTTACTGAGCATTAGATTAGTGTAATGCACAGTAAAGTGCATGTGTAGATGCACCCAGTTTGTCCTCCATCTATGATCCTATCACCTTTCAAATTCACTTGTTTTTTATTTACCTAATTGCCAAATTCTTAGCCCCCAAACCTTCTGGGATTCTTGGTGACTAGAAGTGGTTTTCCAGCTTGGGAACATACAGAAACATGAAGGGCAGGTTAACACCAAAAATATTTAATAATATAATAATGTAGCATAAGGCTGAAATTCCTTTAGTGGTTTCAGTTCCTCACCAGTAAATTCTGTACCATAGACACCATTAGTAGCTTTGCTCTTAAAGATCATTTGATAACCATGCAGGCATGCTTTATATTAGTAAAAGCATGATTTTCTTAATATAATAGGGCTTAAACAATGATGGTGTGCTAACACTATTCTGCCACCAGGTATCTACATGTGATTAATGCACACAAAAAAACCTCCAGAGCTTATCATCACTCCAGTTTTTTGCTTCCAGCTGCACCATTTGAGTGCCTAGGAGCAAAAAACTCTGGGGTATATAGCTCCAGAGTTTATTCGTGTACAGCACATGGAACCTGGTCATAGCAGCCTGGACTGAGAGGACAAGGTGGGTCAGCCTGCCAGCCCAGGGCTCCTCTGATGGGCCTCCACATGCTACGGAGTGGCTGGCTGGGGCATAAGGGTGCTTCATTGTGAGGGCTGCCTGCTAGATAGCCCTACACTGAAGCACCCTCATGCCCCAGTCAGACAGGGCAGTATCTACATGTGTGCTGCTGCACATGAAAAAAAACTTCTGCAGCAGGGTAGTACTTGTATTTTACAAGACTACCCTGCTGCAGAGTTCATTAGGGTTGTGCACCCTAATAGGGGTGCACGTGTAGATGCTGAGCCCTTTATTGAGCAGTTAATTAGTGAACTACACAGGAAATTTCTTGTGTAGATGTGCTGACTATTTTCTCAACTGGGCCTAACCTTTAGGACTAGATAGAGATTTAAATCTCACATAATCTCCCCAGTATCTGTCACTAATATCCAGTTATGAATTCGACAATTCTACCAATGCTTAAAAATTCACCCTACTGGTCTTTCCCAAATTCAGTTACTTGACATGTGGCTAGCAAGCTTCACAACTCCACGAAGGTTCATGAATACCATTCAAAGACACCCGCTGCCAGTCACACACACACACCTGTTATCACCAAACTCCTGTCTGCAGGGTATTACTCCCCTTACTCTCTCTGTTCCTATAGGTGACCTA
>NW_005842781.1:729056-733122 GCF_000455745.1 Alligator sinensis | reverse complement strand
CTCATTTTGTTTTTCTGCCATGCTGACACTCCGGCACCTGCCGAGGCAGGCATTGTGTTTTTTGGCACTCTGGCCAAAAAACATTGCCTACCCCTGAGCTAGCAGCACTCCCAGCTGCTCAGAGCGCACACCCAAAACACACATGGCCCACCAAACACTCAGCAAGCCAAACACACACAGGCAGCCCTGGGTACCTTACCTACCCTGAGCAGGATCTGGTGCTAGTGTGTCTGACAAAAGTCCTCCCAGGGGGGTGAGTCAGTCCAGGGTGTGGGGTGGAGCCAAGTGACCAGGGAGTCATTGAACAGGGACAGCAAACAGAGCTGGAGGTTGGGAGCCTGGTTCTCTGGTTCCTCCTCTTCCTCCCAGCAAACTACTTGCAAACTGCCCTGTTTGCTGTCCCTGTTCACTCACTCTCTGGTCACTTGGGGAGTCTCCTTTGAGCTACAGACACTTGTGGAAGTGCTTAAAGCTACAGCTGGGATAAATAGCTACCAGGTGTGGGTGTGACACACACCCAGCCTCAGTTTCCCACCTTTCACCCCTTGCTGATGTCCACAGGGCTCTGCTTATTGGTACCTAAAATGTTCTCTGGAGCTTTGGAGCCCACTGAAGTCCATGAAATTGCAGTCAGTTTAGACTGGATGTCAGGAAGAACATCATCACTGTTAGAGCAGGGAGGTGGTGGGATAGACACCTAGGGGACTTGTGGACTCTCCATCATTGGGGGTGTTCAAGAAGAGATCGTACAGCCACTGGTCAGGGATGATGTAGGTGTAGTGATGTCTGTGTTGTACTATGGGAATCTCCCAGGCTTCTGGGTTTCCTGGTTGCCCCCCACCCCCACCCCCACCCTACTTTGCTTTCTGCTACATGTGGCAGGCCCTCCATGTGTTTTTAAGCCTTCCCCAGAGGCACTGGGTGTTGGTTGCAGCCCAGGCTGGGGATGGTGACTGGGACGTGCCAATGCTTCTCTGCTGGGACAAAAGCTGGAGGATCCTGGCTAGAGTGTCTTGCCCCTCCATTCAAGGTCAGACCAATCGCCATATTCGGGGTCAGGAAGGAGTTTTACCCCATGGTCAGATTGGCATGGACTGTGGTGGGGTTTAGCCTTCCTCTATAGCAGGGGGCATGGCCTCTACCTGGGATCTCTTGAACGTATATTAACAACCTTTAATTGAAGCAGATGTTGGCTGCTGTGGTCCCCCTGCTTTCCCCGTGGCAGGGTTGGGTGGGAGGCCCCGTGGTGCGTGGTCCCCCTGCTTTCCCCGTGGCAGGTTTGAGTGCGATGCCCTGTGTTGCATCAGGGTTGATGGTAGTTTTATGAAGAGTTTAGAGTATGGATTTGTACAGGATGGTTTGTGTAGGGCTGACCCTGCTTCAGGCACAGGGTTGGGGTAGATGACCTCCGGAGGTCCCTTCCAGCCTGACTTCTCTAGGATTCTGTGATAACTTTTGAGTGTCACATTCAATGCAACCACGTTACAAACAGACCTGCCAGGAAGTGGCCAAGGAAGGGACAATTAATTTTTGGAGCTATTACTTATGTTTTCTCCTATCCTGTGTCTGCTCCAATGATCCTGCTTTAGGGCAGGGCCCATGTACTTCTCTCTGCAGAGTGCCCAGAACTATGGGCTCTGTAGGGATTGGGCATGGGTGGACCTGCCCCAGAATTAGGGACAAGGTCTGGAAACAGCAGAGGACAAGAACCAGAGTCTAAGACCAAGATGCCAGGTAAGGAACACGGGGCAAGGTCCACAGACAGAGCTAAAGCTGAGATGAAGAAACCAAGACAGACCAAGGCCTGGAGAGAGGCTTAGAGCAAGAGCCAAGGGCTCTGGTGGTGACCAGGCATGGAGCCCTAAGCACCACAGCTAATGCTCCCAGCACCTCGTCCCAGAGGCTGAGTGTGCCTGTGGTTACCAGAGCTCAGACGTGGGGGTTTCTTCTTCTACCACCAACTGCTCATGGGCCTGGTAGAACTGCACCACCTGTTAACCCCCTCGGGACAACTTCGTAGCAGGCATGTTGGCATAGCTCTGCTAGAAGTACCTCAGTAGCTCCAGGAGCTAAACATTATAGTCTACAGGGGGTTCAACAAGCAGGAAGGCTCTCTCCTTACCACCCATTACAGTTACAAGGCAGCCAGGTATAGTGTGCAAAATCTGTTTATTAGCTAGACTGTCAGGATAACATGGAAACATGACACAGGCGAAGATTGAATATCTGCTATGATTGCTTGAGAGAAAATGTGCAGAAACTGATGCAATATAAATGTAACTACAACAACCCAAGCAACCTGAAAACCTTTGAGCTAGGGGTATTACACTCATCTTGTACCCCAGACTGGATCTGGACTTCGAGGCTTCTTGCAGACCCGATACAGCCTGGGGCATGCAGCAGCTGTAGCTCCAGCATGGGGCATGTAGGCCAGCAGCTGAGTTGTTGGGGCCACTGTAGTTTTTGCCCTACAAAGAAGCCAGAAGGCAACCGGGGCTGTATCAGCCCTCACTTAACCTTCTGCCACTGATCACCACATCTGCTGGGGCCCAATGGCCGTGGATTCTGTGGCAGCTCACAGCCATGGTCATGGCTCCAACAAGTAGCCTGGTGGGCCAGATTGTGTGGCTCCTTGAACTGGAACTGGCCCACAGGCCGTACGTTTGACACCCCTGCTTTAGGTTACTAAGCCAACCCTGCAAATTTTAGATGACATCAATTGCAAACTTGGAGGAGTCAAACAACTACTTCAAGAGGGCCCAGTTCTTTCCTGTCTTTTTTTTTCCGCACTCCTTTCCCATACCCCCAGTAAAATTACTGTTGCCTTTGCTACCCCTTGGGCATGTCTATATATGCATTTACGCCAGCTTATTCGTACTGCGCAGTAAATTTCTGCGCAATATGTGGGAATAGGCTGGTGTCTATATGTGCGGGCATTAAAGCGCATTAATACTGTGTGTGGACTGACTTGGGACTATTTTGAGTCAGTCTACACACACAGTGTTACTCTGCACACAAGATAGTCCCAAGTCAGTTCACACACACAGTGTTACTCTGCAGTAAGGTGTCTACATGTGCATTACTGTGTAGTAACTAATTGGGAGTAAATTTGATACCTGAATGATGCGGGCATCAAATTTACTCTCAGATCGGTATAAGTCACTATATTTACTGCACAACAGGCATAGACTTGTAGACACATGCCCATACTGTGTAGTAATTTTGGTTACTGAGCAATAAATGTGTAGATGTGCCCCCTGCATAGAGATTTCTAAAAGTGCGTTGTTCTGGTGGTATTAAAGGCATTGATTTTTTTAAACCTTAGTTCTCCCAGAAGACGTACAGGGGCTGAACTTAAAACAGTGTGGAATCTCTGCTCTTGGAGGAGTTTAAGAGTAGGTTAGATAGACACTTGGTTGGGATAGCTTAGTTAGGGGTGGTCTTGCCTAGAGCAGTGGTTCTCAACCTTTTTTGTACCAGGACCCATTTGTAAACATCAATGGCCAGTCCCAACCCATAGCCCCCTGGCCCTGCCCATGCCCTTCACTCCTGACCCATGGTCGCCTGCCCTCTTGGGCCATGCTGGTGCCTCTCACTGCCAACTCACAGCCCCCTACCCCCTCAGCCCTTCCAGAGGGGATCCCCTGCTGTCCCTGTCCCACTCAGAGCATGGTGGCTGCAGTGGCTGTGGTTCATGTGGGTGGCAGTGGAGTGAGTTCAGCCTTGACACAGGCTGGAGGGAGGAGTGGAGACCTGTGGCACCCTCCCTGCCCTGGGCTGGGGCTCCTGTGTCACACCGAGCAGCCTGGTCACAGCCCCACCTGCCCTCTGAGCAGTATCTCCCGGCCTCCTTGCCCCTGCGAGTATGGTTACCAGCCCCAGTGTCATGCAGCAGCCCACCACCCCTGAAAGACCCCTTTCCCCCCACTGGAGAGGCAGGTGTCTTCTTCCTTGCTGCTTCCTGCCCTGACACAGCGTCGGCCCCCAACCACATTCCCCCAGTGCCAGCAGGCACCTGCACTGCCTCACCCACTCACCGCCCCCCCCCCCCAGATAACTCCCAAAT
>NW_005842781.1:722019-728968 GCF_000455745.1 Alligator sinensis | reverse complement strand
GTGTGTGTGTGTGTGTGTGTGTGTGTGTGTGTGTGTGTGTGTGTGTGTGTGGGGCGGGGGCGGGGTATGCACAGATGGACATGTGCCCACTGCCTCCAATTTGCCCGAAGCAGCTCCTTGCAGGCTGGAATGCTATAAGCCTGCAAGGGGAAACCCATGCTTTCCTACATCTTTATGGGACTTGCTCATGACCCTTTCAAATATTCTTGTGATCCACTTTTGGGTCACAACCCACGGGCTGAGAAACACTGGCCTAGAGGACCCCCTAGTGCCCTTCTAGCCCTATTTCTCTATGATGCTTATGTATCTGGTGGACTGTTTATCTTCTCTTGATGGCAATGAGAACCCCCTGGTGGATGAGGTTTTCAGGTCTTTCTGTCATGCTGGGTCATGGGGAGACAGGTCTGAGGGTCACCCAGGGTCAGAAGAAGCAACTAAGATCTGAGGGGAATGTGCACAGTTCATGTAGGGGAGCCAGAAGCTCTCTCTGGGGAACTGAATCAGAGATGCAGAGAGTTGGGAAGAGCATGGGGTCAGGAGACCAGCCAGGGAGACCAAAACAGAGTTGGGCTAGGGAGCCAAAGGGTCATGCCAAACCCAGGGGCCATGGACATGTTGGGTTGGGTGTTTGGGAAATCCATCAGAGCAAGTAGAAGCACAACCCAGAAGTGAGACAGCCTGAACACAAGATTGAACCTTTTGCTGAGGCACTTCCACTTCTGGGTCAGGGGTTTTTATAGAAAGGGGGATAGAGTTGGCTGACCCTGGTTGGCAACACCACTTGCAGGGAGTGGGCAGGGCGCTAGGTTAAGATATCAGGTTCTGACCACCTGTGTCTACACAGAAGTTCAGCTGAGGAGGTGGCAGATTAGGAGAAGTGGCTGTGCTGAATAAACTGAAGGCCTCCAGGTTCAAGACCATGGTCTGATACTTTAGTTCTTTTCTTCTGACAATCCTAGACCTTGACCTTGAAAGACTTCCAGGAATCATGCTGTTGGAATGCTTGCGTGACTTCCCCTTGCATTTGCAGGCCTGGCCCTATGGCTATCACCTACCAAGGACTGTCCATGATGCCTTTTAACCTTCTCACCTGGTTGTTTTTTTCTTCTTCAGCAGAGCACCCGAAGTTTGTGGCTCCTTCCTTTCCCAGCTGCATCAAGGACTGTGAAACCATTTTCAAAATGTCCCAGATATCATCATGGTCTGAGACATTCTTGATGCTGTTGACCATCTTAACCAGCCGATTCAGGGGGCTGTGGTATCTTCTCACCTCTTCTTCTTCCTTGTTCACCTCCAAAAGCTTATCTCTTCCACGGTCCATCTCTTCACTGATTCTCTGATGGGCGCTGTTGTCTTCGTTGATCTTCTCTCTGATTTCTTCATTCTGCTTCTTGTAGGCATAAACTTCCTGTTTGAATTCAGACGCCTTGTCTTCTGAGCGACGGATGGATGCCTCCAGCTCCTGCACCGCTTTCTGAGTCATGTACAGAGATGCCTGACAAATCGCAGCCAAGACGCTCAGTGAGATGGCGGACTGGTTCTCCCGGCTCAGTTTGAGGGCATCTCTAATGTATTCTATGGAAACTATGTTGAGACAAGAAACAGGATTTTACTTAATTGACCCATGTCTTATAAAACACCCAATCTACTGTGTGGAAACATTTTCGGTGGAGGAGTGGGGCCAGGGGAGGGGAGATTGCTAGGATGTGTAGCAAAGGGTGGATTGAGGGATGCTTCAATGCTGCAGTTGCACCCACTTTGATTCCTGCTCCACCTGGACTTTCAAAACCAGCTGCCTGGGAGCGACAGGAACATTTTGTCTATTTAGATAGCACTGAGGGAGTCAATTAACTTCACGACTCACTATAATATACCTGATTCCTGCTTATCCCTCTCCACTTCATAGGTATGAATGACCCTCTCTCCTTTTTAATGGTTTTGATATTCCACATGTCAAATTATCCTTTTTTCTGCAATGTTGCTGCCTGTCAGCCATTCCTGGAAATCTCTTTCTGACTATTTCACAGTCTTGTAGACTATTTTAAGTTCTACCTAGAAAACTTAACTCAGGTGTAGAAACGGCTAATGGTGAAGTATTGGAGGCTCTGTCAAGAAGCTCAGGAAGACTAGACTGTGTTTTATGAATCTGAGTAAGACCTGCACATTGAACTAGAATAACTGCAGGACTGATGAAACACTTTCTGTTTTTTCACTAGCTTTGGGGATTAAGAGTAGGTTAGACAAACACATGGGATGGTTTAATAAGGGATGAACCTGCTTTCATGGCCTCCTGAATCCATTTCCAGCCCTGTGCTTTTTAAACTTAATATATAATCTAGCAAATAAGAGCAAATTCCAGTAAAGTAATATTTGTTTTGGCTTTAATCTTAAATTGCAAAATATAACTCTAGGGTCCTAGCATATTGGTAACACATCTAGTTTCTCTTTAGCTGCAGAAAAATGTGTGTCATGTATTTGTATGTGGTGATGCACCACACCATCTTCATCCCCCTTCTTTAAAATCCTAGATCCACTCATGCCTGTAGCTCAGTTGTCTTGTAGTATCCTTCTTCCTGATAAGGCAGCCTCCCTAGCCAGACTACAACTTCAAAGATGCAGCTGGGGTGCACATTTCTCCCTCACCAAGATGTGGAGGTAGGGCATCAAGAGAGGTGGTCTCTGTCTTAGCAGACTAGCATAGAAGAATCAAAGCCCAAGGCCCCTGGAGAGTAGTTCAGGTTCACAAAATCATTCAAAATCTTTTATATTTTGCTAGTTCTGAATATTAACTTTTTCTTAGGAAAAGCTGAGCCATTCTGTGGAAATGTCTTTTTATCAAAACTGTCATTTTAGTATATTACCACATTTTCTCATGTCTCTAAATAGGACATACACTCTGGTTTTTTTGTAAGGCAGAATAAAGATTTTTTTTTTCTGAGTTGTGGAGAAAGGAAGAATTGCATACAGCAGGGGCAAAGCCTAATCACTCTTACTCCTGTTGAGGCCAAAGCTGCAGTTTTAACTCTTTCATGGCTGAATCTGTCAGCTCTTGGCTGCTCTGCCAAAAGCTGAAACTCTAACTGCTGCTAAAGACTGGACTCTATGGGCAGACTTGTGATGTTGAAAAGAGCTAAAAACAGGCTGCTGGGATGTGAAATAGGAGAACGGAGACCAGGAGGAGCTACACTGCAACTTATTTAGCAAAAAAGCTGAAGAAAGGCTAGTTTGATTCATGGAACATCAGGACCATTAAAAAGGAGAGAGGGTTATTAACACCTGTTGAGTGAAGGGAACAGCAGAAAACAAGCTGGTTCTAATGGTGCCATGAAGCCAATTGGCTCCCTCAGTGCTGCCTGAATAGAAATGCCACTGCTTCTATTCCAGGCAGAAAATCATCTTCCCCATGAAAGACACACGCATCAATTTTGAAAAGCTAATTTTTGGGGAAAAGTTTTATGTAGTATGCAATACAAGTAAATATGGTGATTTAAAACATGTTCAGACCCAGTATGGCTAGCAGAAGCCTTATTTGCCCTCAGGCAGCAGACACTCACAACTCAAGAGGTGTCTCATGGTTCAATACCCACCCTGACAGACTGTCTTCCCCAAGCCTCTATCACTATGTGCCCTCCTGATATGGAGGGGAGCCTCTTCTCATAGGATAAGGGCAGCTCCATCTCTGTACAGCCCTGGGTAACTTTGCTGAGGTTGCAAACGAAAGGGTGGAAGTGGCAGGTGGGGAAATTCACTGCAGAAACAGCCAAACTATGGTTTAGTGCCAGTGGGGTAACAGAGAGCAGATTCACTGCTGGAGGCAGAGAGATGGGTGCAGCAGACACTTGTGGGGCAGACACGTGACTGCCAGAGACTCCTCTGATACTCCAAACCTAGGCAAAGGGCCTGATCTATTGATCTCAGAGAGCTTCAATAAAGTTATGAGGGGGAATTGAATTTGTAGGGATTCAGTCGCCTCTAGATCAGCCCATTCCCAGAAGTAGAATCAGGGATGATACTTGTTTTTAACTCTGAGCAACATCTTTCTCCTAGGCCTCCCACCCTGGCCACCTCTTCTGTCTGGAAACTGTCTGTGGGAGCCCACACAACACCTATAACTCACTGGTGGGTAAGTGTTGCATGTTCTCTACGATGCCTGGCCATTGAACTCATTTGAGCTTTGGCTGCCCACCTTGGTGTGATAGTTCAGGTGAGCAAGCTACATTAACCTCTAGGCCAGTGCCACAGCCAGTGTGCTACCAGATGCAGGAGATGCACCACCACCCCATGGGAAGCCCACATCCCAGCTGTGCTCAATACTTACCGATGACAGTGTAAATAAGCAAGACCCCCAGGATGATGTTCCTTAGGATTGTCTCACATTTCTCCTTCTGCTTCACTTTCCTCAGCTGCTCCCTAAGTTTGTAAAGGTGCTGCTCAGCTGTGTCCACCATGCTCTGGGCTTTCTCCATTGTCCTCTCAGCCGATGCCAACTTGATGTTCAGCTGACTGATGTTTGTTTCCTTCTTCCTCTTTTCATCCTCCAGCCTTTTCATCTGGAGCAGTAGCTCCTTGTTCTGGGCTTTCAAGGTATCCAGGTGCTCTTTGGACTTCTTCTCTGTGGTCTGCAGCTTCTCGGAGGCACAGACAATATGTCTTTGCATGTCCTGAGGCACTCCTGTTCCCCCTGGGGCACGCTTCAGGCATTCAGCAAGAGACACCAGAGACCGTGCCCCAGCTGTGATGGCACATTCTGGGCACTCCTCTCTCAGTCTGCAGCTTGCTGGAGCCATGGCAGGTGGGCCAGAGGCAGGGGATGTTCAGTTTGCAGAAGGAAGAGATCTCTCAGGGCTGGGAACAAGATGGAGAAAATGGGTGTTGTTTTGCTCACTTATTTTCACTCCACATATCTCACGGTGGGGCCTGGAAGGGCAAATCTGCCTGCACAAAGGCCTTGCAAGGGCAATTAACTCATTACAGTCCTTTTGTGCCCTTTCTGTGCTTGAGAATTCAAATGCTCACAACTGAGGATTGGAAAACCAGTGAAAACAGAGTGGAGGTGTGATTTTTGTGGGAGTTATGCTTGTGTCTCTGAAAGCCAACCCCTAGAGTGAGCCACCTCTTCAGCTGATTGACTCAATGGAGCCCCCCACCTTCCCCCTTGAAAAAACCCAGGGGAATCCACACTTGGACCTCCATTCCCTCAGGGTAAATCCAGAGTGATCCAGTGGAGTCACGCCTTGCTTTAATCTGCGCTACCTAAGTATAAACCCTGATCATTCCCCTCCCGACTTGGGCGTGCCTGCTATATCATAATAGAGACGAGTATTTAGCCCCTGGGATCTGTCATCCTGAATGCCGACTGCCTGGCCACCGTCCTGACTGCCATCCTGCTCCAGGACAGACCAGTTGGAGCCCAGTGTAAATGCAACCCACCCCTGCCACCGCAGATCAAACACAGATTCATGCAGCCCAGAATCCACCCCAGCACCTCCCCAGATCGGAGCAGTGGAGTCAATTTATTCAGCAATGCCCAACACCCCAACACTGAAGCAGACCCATGGGCTCTGTCTTTTGGGCTCTCCTGGGGCCCAGAGCTGTTGGCCTGTCTTCTCCTGAGTGACTAAAAGAGCTGTGAAATGATCCCATTCCCCCTTCCTTACCTTTCTGCCTGCTTGGATCCTCTTCTCTTCGGTGACTGCACCCCGTTCTGACGTCAGGGGGGGTGTTTATACCGGGCTTTGTTGAGCAAAGGCTCTGCCTATTGGCGTGCTGGTGCCTCTGCGTAACATCAGACAAATCATAAAACTCCACGGTCCCATGATCTTCCAAGTTGGTGAACGCCTCCGATTTTTTTTATCCAGGACCGGAGCACTAACCCTCTGTGTGCCTGCGCAGTGTCTAGCTGGGACGATACCATCCTGCCTTCCTAAATCCAGCTGGGATTGTGTTTCTTCATGGCAGAATGCAGGGCCCTACGTGCCGAGCCCTTCACCAGACAAGACTTCCCCACAGCTTAGTTTCTGCCCCCTCAAATATCCTTCACCTGCCACATAGCTCTTGTGTTGCAGGGACTACCAGCTGGCATTAGCCTGGTGTTACAGTCCGGGCACAGCTCCACAATCTCACAGAGGGACTGTGCATTGCTCTATTCAAGGCCACCGCTTCTGTCCTGGGTCCGTAACTCCCCCCAAGGCAGCCAGCCGGACTAGCGGAATGAGCAGAGCGCAGCTGAATGGGAATCTTCCCCTCCCTCCACCCCCCGCCCCAGCACGGTCACGTGTTGCTGTCCCACACGTTCCCCTTCCTTCACTGAAAGGGAAAGAACAGAGAGAAGAAACACCTTCCCACCCGCTGCCATGCAAATGGGGAGAATGTAGAAGTTCCCCACAATTAACCAGCCATTCGCATCCTTCAAATGTTCATGTATTTCAGACCCTGGGTGAGCCCTGATTTTTTTTCTTTTCCCTCTGGGTGGAAGAGTTTTCCTCTGCTTTTCATCTCCAGGTTTGATGATCTCTGGAGACTTTTGCAGTCAAATTTTTCATATCAAACAGGTTTCCTGTGAAGCAGAGTTCATGTCATGTGAACTGTTTTCAGTCGGATACCTTGTCTTTTTGGGTCGGAACTGTCTGTGGGAGGTCCCGAGGGTATCGGGTGGGCCATTTCGGGGGCAATGGTGAGATATTGGTGAGGCACTTTGGAACGAAATGGAAAAAAAAATTTCATTTGGTTTCGCATCCAAACTTTCATTTCAGCTCATTTTTCAGATGTCAGATTTTGAGATGTTGTCCCTCATCCTGCCCCCACCTTTGGTTGCCTTTGTTCCACTCTCTCACTTTTGCTGGCATTTGCAACAGTGACATGAAGCTGGTCACACAATGAATGGCTTTCTGCCTCAAGACTGTTTTGCTACAATTTCTGCAAAATATAAATGAATTCTGATATTCAGTAT
>NW_005842781.1:713777-722003 GCF_000455745.1 Alligator sinensis | reverse complement strand
GGTGTTGATCCATTTCTCACATAGCAGCTGTGCAGTTTTATGTGCATTTCAACACGGATTGTTTATTACAAGTGTCATTTGCTCTTTGTATTATTGGAGTCATTAGCTAGGAACCCATTGTAGCAGGCGCTATTACCACTTCACAGAAGTGGTTGCTATTACCACTTCATAGATTCATAGATGCTAGGGTTGGAAGGGACCTCAACAGATCATTGAGTCCGACCGCCTGCCTAGGCAGGAACGAGTGCTGGGGTCAGATGACCCCAGCCAGATGCCTATCCAGCCGTGTCTTAAAGGCCCCCAAGGTAGGGGACAGCACCATCTCCCTTGGAAGGCCTTTTCAGATTTTGGCCACCCTACCATGAAGAAATTTTTCCTGATGTCTAACCTAAATCTGCTCTCCGTCAGTGATCATTGTGATCATTGTTCCTTGTTACCCCAAGAGGTGCCCTGGTGAACAGAGGATCTTCGGTTCCTTGCTGCATCCCCCTAATGAATTTGTAGGTGGCCACAAGATCACCTCTCGGCCTTCTCCTGTGGAGGCTGAAGAGGTCCAGGTCCCTCAGTCTCTCCTCATAGGGCTTGTCCTGTAAGCCCCTAACCATATGAGTGGCCCTTCTCTGGACCCTCTCGAGTCTATCAACATCCTTCTTGAAGTACAGCGCCCAAAACTGGACACAGTACTCCAACTGCAGTCTGACCAGTGCCTCATAGAGGAGAAGTATCACCTCCTTGGACCTATTTGTCATGTATCTGCTGATGCACGATAAAGTGCGGTTAGCTTAGCTGATGATTTTGTCACACTGACAGCTCACGTTCATCTGGGAGTCCACTATGACTCTGAGATCCCTTTCTGCTTCTGTGCTGCTGAGAGGGTCACTTCCCAGCCAGGAGGTGTGCCAGATATGTTTGTGTCCTAGGTGCTGTGCTCTGCACTTGTCCTTGTTGTACTGCATCCTATTGTGTACCGCTCACTTTTCTAACCTGTCCAGGTCTGCCTGCAATCGTTCCCTACCCTCTGGGGTGTGAACTTCACCCCACAATTTAGTATCATCTGCAAACTTGGACAGAGTACACTTCACACCCACATCCAAGTCACTGGTGAAGATATTGAAGAGTACAGGTCCAAGGACCAAACCCTGCGGGACCCCACTACCCGCATCCTTCCAGGTTGATACCGGCCCATTACCACTCTCTGGGTGCAACCGCTAAGCCAATTTGCCACCCACTGGACTGTGTAATCACCTGTCACAGCCTCTTCACTTATTTATGAGAATGAGGCAGTGGTGCCTAGCACGGGCAAGGACTCAGTTATTGAGTCGATGCACAAATCCAGAACAAAAAGACAACCCCTGACTGAAGGACCTCCTGGTCCAAGCAGGAGAACTGGCATCATTAAGGAGATTGTGTCTCTCAACTTTTCATGCCTGGAGTTGAGAAACCAACCCATAGAGGGTGAATGATCTAGCACTGGAAGTCACTCCTATTGAGAGAACAAGAGATCCCCATTTGACCTCAAGGAGAGCTGTGCTTCTGTTCACTGGGAACAGGCTGCTGGAGATTAAATGAAGGTGCTAACGCTAGATGTGGTAGATAATCTGCAACTGCTGTTTGTAGGACCCCATTCAGCCCTCATTATGGTGGCTCTGTCAAGTAAGCAAATCTGTAGGTCCCGCTGCAGCTATAAGGCTCTGCAAGCTGGAAAACATGAGTTGTTTTTTTCTCCAAGGACTAGCAGACTGCCCTCAGCTGGACAGGACTTGATTGGTCCTGGTTAGTCATCAGCTCAAATGAACTTTGTGGATAGCAGGTTCCTTCAGCCTCTCAGCTTTCTTCAGGCTTTCAGATCATCCTCATTACTCTTTCCTGAACCCTTTGCATGTTTCGAAAAGCAGGTGCCAAGTTGAAAAGAGTGTTGTCCACTCCTCAGATCCAGAGAGGATCCCACCTGTTGCTTGATGATCTCATGTTTATGCATCCAGACATCACTTTCATCTTCCTTACAGCAATGCAGCACTGGGTAAAGGTGAACGGGTCTTTCTTAGGACTCCCAGCCAGGCATCTTCATCACTGAGCTACTGAGCCAGGCTCTTTTTGCTTCTGCTCCTTCTGGATCCATTATTCTAGCACTGTTGGTTGCACAGTAGCCTGTGTTCACCCAGAAGACATGGAGGGTACCTTCATGTGCCATATTTGATGACCTGGTGGTTAGGGTTTGAAGCCCCTCAGTCTAAGGAGGGTCTAGAACCCAGGTGGAAGAGCAGGTGCAGGCGGCATCTGGGAGGCTCTTGGGTTTTGCTAGCCCTGTGGTCAAGCAGAGAACTTGCTCAGTCTTGTGTGAGGGATGGGGGGCACGCAAAGAAGAGAACCTGGTGTAGGATCTCGCGGCTGCTCCCATGACATGGGCTAATGCTAATTCCATGGGGCATTTTAATGATCAAAGATCCCTGTGCTCTTCAGCCTTAGATGTAGGGGAGTGTGTGAGTTGGTTGCCCTGAGCTTGGGGAAAAGTGGCCAGTGCTTCTGTTGGACACAGGGTACAACCACTGTGATGTTCACATGGAATGGGAATCTAGGCCTTTGCAGTGCCAGCAAGGAGGGGATGAGGGTGGGGAGGGGAGTGGGAAGGGAGATCGTAGTGAAGGGGCTGATTGTTGGAAGGACCTGTGTGGGGAAGAGCTGGCTGTTCTGTGGAGTGTTATAGGATGGAGACAGCCTCCACCCCTACTTTATATCCTGTTTGGTCATTTGCCGCTCCCTCATCCCCACCCCTGCTCTTGTAGAAATCATAGAGAAGTCTGGCTGGAAGTGACCTCCAGAGGCCATCTAGTCAAGCTCCTGCCTGAGGCA
The DNA here is from genome assembly GCF_000455745.1 of Alligator sinensis. Taxonomy (NCBI): domain Eukaryota; kingdom Metazoa; phylum Chordata; order Crocodylia; family Alligatoridae; genus Alligator; species Alligator sinensis. The sequence goes on along the minus strand of NW_005842781.1, from coordinate 719,153 downwards.
GGATCATCCCTATGCAAACCACCCTGAACAAATGCATAATCTAAACTCAACCCTGATGTCACAACACAAGACATCAGTCCTGAACCTGCCACAGGTGAAGCAGGGGAACCACGGCAGCCAATGTCCTGCTGCTATAGAAATCCATATTCAAGAGATCCAAGGAAATGGGCCCTCCCCCCCCTACAGAGGAAGGCATCACACCCAGAGTTCATTCCAGTCTGACCATGGGGTGAAATTTGTTCTTGATCCCAAATTCAGCAATTGGTCTGACCTCTACCTGGGTGTCTACAAGGCCTAACAGGGTGGCCTTCATTTTGGCTGGAGCAGAGGCTGTCTCTGCTGGGTCTCTGCACAGTGCCCAGCACAAGGGGCCTTTGACTGAAGCTGGAAGTCCTGGGGGTGCCCATAGAAGTAGCCACAGCCAAAGCCCCATGGGTGGAGGAGGAAGTGGCTGGGTGACAGCTTTGGAGATGGGTGTCCAGGCCAGTGTCACGGACCAGCAGGAGCTGGGATATGGGCAGGCCAGGCTGGTGTGGAGGCAGGGGTCATGGGGTGGAGGGAGCTGCTGAGGCAAAGGTGTAGATCCTGGATGTGATTCCTGGTGGGGGGGCTGCTGTGTGTATGTGTGTGTGTGGTTGTGGGTGTTTGTGGGTGGGGGAGGTACATGTGTGCTGGTGAGTGTATGTGTGTGGGAGGGGAGCTTGTGTGTGTGGGTCGGGATGTGTGTGTGTTTGGATATAAGGAAGAGCCTGTGGGGGATGCAATGGGAAGCCAGTGTGTGTGTGTGTGTGTGTGTAGAAGGGGGGCGGGATGTGTGTGTGTATGGAGCTTTTGTGTGTGTGCTTGCATGTGTGTGTGTGTGTGTGTGTGTGTATGTGTTTGTAGAAAGGGGAGCCCACGTGTGTATGAGTGTGGGGAGCTGGTGTGTGTCTTTGTGTGTGTGTGTGTGTGTGTGCGCGTGCGCAGAAAGGGGACCGTGTGTGTGTGTGCAGTGTGTGTGTGTGTGTGTGTATGTATGTGTGTGTATAGAAGGGGGAGCTGGTGTGTGTATGCATGTGGGGCCCATGTGTGGGTGTGGAGGGAAAGGAGCTTGTGTGTGTGGGGGGGAGCCTCTGTGTGTGTGTGTGTGTGTGTGTGTGTGTGTGTGTGTGTGTGTGTGTGTGCGCGCGCGGTGTGTGTGTGTGTGTGCGCGCAGAAAGGGGACCCTGTGTGTGTGCACGTGTGTGGAGCCCGCATGTGTGGATGTGTGTGCATCCTCCTGGTTGGAGGAGAGCCCATGACCCCATGTGCACCGTGGTGAGGCCGGAGGCTGCAGGACCACAGGCAGCAGGGCCTGGGGCTGGGAAGCGGGGGTGAGGTGGCCGCTTTGGCAGTGGGTGATGACCACAAGCTGGGTGTGAGGGGCAAGGCATAGGACCATAAGGCCGGGAGGACACTGGTGGGACCGAGCTGGCTCTCCAGTGGGCACCTTTAGCTGCCAGCCCCCACGTAGGATGGTGAGGCCTGGTCCCTGGTTGGCGTGAGCTGTACTGGCCTCTGCTGGGAGGTGATGACTGGCACCAATGACCTGGCACAGAGAGGCCAGGTGCAAGGGAGGTTGTGTCCAGCCCTGCCCATTGCTAAGCCAGCAGAGTTGGATGTCGGGGACATGCCTCTTGCCCCACCGCCAGGCTGGGGCAGTGGTCCCAAATGTTTTTTTTACAGGCAAGCAGCCTCTCCCTCACAGTTGCCCCAGCACCCAGAGCTGGAGAAAGACGAAGCCTCATGAGTCCTTTGGACAGTCCAGCCCAGGTCAGGCTCTATTGAAGCCTTAGGTTGAAGGCAGCCAAATTGGGCTTTTGTTCCTCCTTCCCCAGGCCAGTCTGTTCATCCAGCCGTGCACTCGTTCACCCCCCTCTCCCTATCCCAGGGCAGAAGCTCTTGCTCTTTTCTGGCCTCCCCACCCAGCTCCCACGGCTCCCAGGGTCCTGCTGCTGCCAGCTCTTGCCAGGCCTGGTGCCCCCCAGGCTCCCTTGGGGCTGGGCCTCTCCTCTTATTCTTGCCAAGGGGTTCAGGTGCTTCCTGGGGGAGACGTGTTGTGTGGCACAGACCTGGGGCAGGAAGGAGAGCCCAGAGCCAAGGTGACATGGGGCAGGGGGGGCTCTGAGAGTGGGGTAGGCAGGGGCTTATACCCCAGGAGGGGAGGTGACAGCACCCAGTGGCCTGCATGCTGGGCTGGGACTCCAAGGACGTGGGGTCACTGATCTGCTGAGTAATCGAAGGTAAGACCCTTCCCTCCCCTGTGCCTCAGTTTCCCTCCCCATTCTCCTTCTGAGCTGCTCCTCAGAGTGAACCCCATCTCCCAGTGCATGTCTAGGGGCCAGAAAGCCCTTCTGGCTCGTAACGAGCAGGGGGAGACCGCAAGGAGAGGCAAGTGCAGGGGAAGGCTGGTTGGGAGGGTGGGGGGGTGTTGGCCACTGTGTCCTGGTAGCAGTGGGCTGGATCCCAGATGGGGAGGGTGTGAAGAGGGGTCTGAAGAGCAGACGGCTGATTAGGGCTGCAGCTGCAGGCATTTGTGTGGAAGCCAGGTGCCTGGGTCTGGTGTTGGGCAGAGCTAAATGCAGAGCTGCAGCATTTGCAATGCAGGAAGCGTGAAAGCGGATGATTTCCTGCAGAGTGGCAGCAAGACGGGACGTGGGTTTTGTTCATGGAAATACTGCACAGAGACCCAAAGCTCAACTATTCACATCAGTTGTGGTTCTTACCCACAGTTGGGGAACCAGGAGCATGGGCAGATATAGGATTTTGGAAAGGGAGGGGCAGATGCTGTGGTGAAGCATCACAAAGAGAACACCGCACATATACTTCTCTATTTACAAAGGTACTAGAAGCTTTGCTAATATGAATCATAGAAAATGAGGGTGGGAAGGGACCTCAGGAGGTCACATCTAGTCCAACACTATGCTCAAAGCAGGACCAACCCCAACTAGAGTATCTGAGCCAAGGCTTTGTCTAGCCAGGTCTTAAAAACCTCTAAGGATGGATACCTGTTTTGGTGCTTTACTACTGTCTAAGAATTTTTTCCCCTCATATCTAACCTAAACTTCCCTTTCTGCAACTTGAGTCCATTGCTCTTTGTTCAGTTATCTGCCACCACTGAGAACAGTCCAGCTCCATCCTCGCTGGTGAGAAAGTCAGGCAGCTGGGCCATACCTAGGGCAGAGGTATGAGCAGAGCTTCAGTGTTTGCAAAACAGGAAAGATGAGGACGGAAGATTTCCTGTGGGGGTTTCCACAGAAACACTGCACGCAGAGTTCAGAGATTCACTTTGCATGTGGTTCTTGCTCACAGCCAGGGCCTGGGAGCATGGGTAGTCCTAGGATTTTAAAAGTGGGGGGCAGATGCTGTGATGATCATCACATATAGAACACAGCATATATTTTTCTCCTGTTATAAAGAAACTAGAAGCTGTGCTAATATGCTATTGGCCTAGAGCTGCCTCATTCAGTTTAAGATTGAAGAAAAAATCAATATAATGCTGTTAGAATGCCCATCATGAATGCACATTTTATAAGCCAACAGTGTGCCCTTGTTGTCAAGAAAGCCAACAGTGCATGGGGTTGTATTAGTAGGATTGCTGCTAGCAGATCAAGGAAAATGATTCTTCTCCTCTACTTGGCAACGGTAAGGCCACATCTGGAGTATTGTGTCTGGTTCTGTACTGGGGCCTCCACTACAGAAAGGAGGTGAACAAATTGGAGAGAGTCCAGTGGAGGGCAACAAAGCTGGTTAGGGGGCTGAGACATGACTGAAGAGGAGAGGCGGAGGGAACTGGGCTTATTTAGTCTGGAGAAGAGAAGACTGAGGGGGGTTTTAATAGCAGCCTTCAACTACTTCAAGGGCGGTTCCAAAGAGGATGGAGCTAGACTGTTCTCAGTGGTGACAGATGACAAAGCAAGAAACAAGGGTCTCAAGTGGTAGCAAGGGAAGTTTAGGTTAGAGATTACAAAAAAACTTTCTTACTGGGAGGGTAGTAAAGCACTGGAACCAGTTACCCAGAGAGACTGGAATCTCCATCCTTAGAGGTTTTGAAAACAGAGCCTTGTCTGGGATGATATATTTGAGGATGGAGTGGAGACAATGTCTGAAGGCTGCATTGTATAGGGAAAAGTGTCAGGAGAATGCAATGTGTTAGATCAGAGGCTGAGTTGGACCCAAGAGCTCAGACAAGGGGAGGTGCTTACATACATAGATTAAGTGACAAGGTAAATTAGGAGTTTAATGTTAATTAAACTAATCCAGTGCACTTGCTGATGTATGCACTGCAGATATGACGTGCTGTAAGTTGCATTTGGGGCCTGTACACATGCCTCTAATGGATGCAGATCTCCCAAAACAAGTCTACCAAAACCCAAGACTGTTTGGACATAGACTCAGGGATGGAGAAAGTCCATGGTCTCCACTCTCTCTCCAGCTTTTCTCCCAGTAGCTGATTGGGGCATTCAGTTTGGAAGCTACTGGGCACCCCCTCACCTAGCTGGGCTGTGAACCTTGGTATCTCTAGCTACAACACCACTGGTCAATCATTATCCATCTCTTTCTCTTGTGCTTCTTTCAAAGCTGGTCCTCTGGGCAGCCAGGGGAAGCAGGTGTGTGGGTGATATAAAGGACCTGGAGAAGGACTTAAGCTGGAAGCTTTGTGTGGCTCAGTGGAGTAGGTGCTGGTTTGGAAGAGCAAGAGCCTTGAGTTTAGCTTAGACCCTTGCTTTAAGGGAGGCATTATACAACTCCATGCCTCCCTGAAGACATTATCCAACTCCCTTTGTATAATGTCTTCCATCCATTGACTAGGTTCATGGCTTAGCTTCAGGAGATGTTTGCAGTTGACTAACAGCTGTGATTAACACTGCTACCAAAAGAGTCTAAAGGTGCATAGCAAATTATCTGAGACTCTTAAATCTAAAAATGATGAAGGGCTTCGGAGGCAAAAATTATGAGGAAAGGCTGAAAAAGCTAGCATCATTTAATCTGGAGAAGAGATGACTGAGGGGGAGTTGAACAGTCTTTAAGTAACCAAAGGGTGATTACAGAGGGGATGGAGATGGGCTTTTTTCTGTGGTCACAGCGGACAAAACTGGAAGCAATGGCTTCAAGTTCTGAAGGAGGAAATTTAGGCTGGAGATCAGGAAGAACATTCTGCCTGTGGGGGTGGTCAAGCATTGGAACAGGCTGCCCAGAGAAATTGTGGAATCTCCATCCTTTCAGCAGTTTGGACAGACACTTGGCTGGGATGGGTTAGTTAGGGATGGTGCAGCCTTGAGCAATAAGCACATCTGTTACACTTACCCATTGCGCTGAGTCACAGATTTATTAAAGAGGCCATCCTTAATGGACTGG
>NW_005842781.1:705752-713240 GCF_000455745.1 Alligator sinensis | reverse complement strand
TCATTCTCCCCCTGTACTTGGCCTTAGTGAGGCCGCAGCTGGAGTACTGTGTCCAGTTTTGGGCTCCACAATTCAAAAAGGATGTGGAGAAGCTTGAGAGAGTCCAGAGAAGAGCCACGCGCATGATCAGAGGTCAGGGAAGCAGACCCTACGATGACAGGCTGAGAGCCCTGGGGCTCTTTAGCCTGAAAAAGCGCAGGCTCAGGGGTGATCTGATGGCCACCTACAAGTTTATCAGGGGTGACCACCAGTATCTGGGGGAACGTTTGTTCACCAGAGCGCCCCAAGGGATGACGAGGTCGAATGGTCACAAACTACTTCAAGATTGTTTCAGGCTAGTCATAAGGAAGAATTTCTTTGCTGTCCGAGCCCCCAAGGTCTGGAACAGCCTGCCACCGGAGGTGGTTGAAGCGCCTTCATTGAACACCTTCAAGATGAAACTGGATGCTTATCTTGCTGGGATCCTATGACCCCAGCTGACTTCCTGCCCTTTGGGCGGGGGGCTGGACTCGATGATCTTCCGAGGTCCCTTCCAGCCCTGATGTCTATGAAATCTATGAAATCTATGAGATTTACCAAGTTCCATCCTAAAGCATTTTATTATTTTTTGGTTTATCTTATGAATCATGTTTATACACCTAACAGAGCTAACTTTGTGTGGCATCCTGTGGCAGCACTGAAATGATCTCAAGGCACCCCAGGGTATGGAGGCACTCTGTTTAGATGCGTCTACGTGAGATGCTGACTACACACTAGCCAAATAATACTGCAGTAGTGCGTCACAGGACCAACAATGCTAGTATGCTACTGTGACGTATTATTAGGCTATTGTGCAGTAGCATCACTTAAAAGGGATTCTCTGGCACTTCTGCGCAGTGGTTCTTGTGCATTTATTTAGTAGTTGATTATCTCGTGCAGACACGCCTGTTGAGAATCAGTGGTCTATACATAGTTGTTCTTGTTCAGACACTGACTTTTAGCTTAGACAATTCTTCCCCTTCCCTTGTGTGAATCCCCTGATGTACTTACAGACCATGATCAGATACTCTCAACTCTCATTTTGCTTGGCTAAGCAGCCTATGCTCTTCTTGTCTCCTCTCCATTCCCTTCATCCCCTTTGCTGCCCTTCTCCGGTCTGAGTTCATTATTCTGGAGCCTGGACCAGAATTGTCCTGTCATCCAGGGGAGGTCTCACCAAAGCCTGGAGAACTGGCAGTAACACTTCTCTGCTTCTACTGGAACAGCCTCTCCTGATACGGAGTGGCCAAGTTGCAGCATGTGTGCCACAGGTGGCACTGGCAGGCTCTGTGTGTGGCATGCAGCAGACTAGGAAACAGAACATAGCAGCAGATTGGGCAAGGAGCAAAAATCAGAGCAGCAAATCAGGCAGGGAGCACAGGGCAAGGAGCAGAAAGCAGAGGAATAGATTGAGTTTAGGAAGGGGATCAGCATGGCACTCCAGGAGTGTGCAGGGTTTTCTATGTGGTATGCCTGTCAAAAAGATTGTCCTCCACTGGAATAATATGCGCCCATGTAATTTCCAACCACTGAGACCCAATCTCTAGCCAGATACTTGTTATTAGTGCTTAAGTGTGCAACATTGCACTTTGTGCTGTTAAATATCACCCTGTTTCTACTACTTGAGTCCTCAAGGTCATCCAGTTTTTCCTGTGGTATGCCAATCCTCCTCCGTATGGACGAAGCTTCCCACACTTATTGCTATTTATGTTGCACATTCCTACTTTATGTGATGAACTCATTCATGAAACAACATTAAGTAAGGTCAGTGTCAAGACTGACCCTTGAGGAATTTCATGAATCTATAATCTACACTTGCACAGTTCCTCTTCCAGCACAATTCAGTGTCATCCATCCTGTAGCTAATTGTTTCTAATACCCATCTTGCTCTAATCCTCATTTTCTCCATCTTCAAGGATTAGTTTCCTTTGTGACAATGTAGTAAAATCTGGATGAACGTGATATATTCTTTTCCGTAAATTTCATAGATTTAATAGACATTAGGGCTGGAAGGGACCTCGGAAGATCATCGAGTCCAGCCCCCCGCCCAAAGGGCAGGAAGTCAGCTGGGGTCATAGGATCCCAGCAAGATAAGCATCCAGTTTGCTCTTGAAGGTGTTCAACGTAGGCGCTTGAACCACCTCCGGTGGCAGGCTGTTCCAGACCTTGGGGGCTTGGACAGTAAAGAAGTTCTTCCTTATGTCCAGCCTGAAACGGTCTTGTAGTAGTTTATGACCATTCGACCTAGTCCTCATCCCTTGGGGTGCTCTGGTGAACAAACGTTCCCCCAGATGCTGGTGGTCACCCCTGATAAACTTGTAGGTGGCCATCAGATCACCCCTGAGCCTGCGCTTTTTCAGGCTAAAGAGCCCCAGGGCTCTCAGCCTGTCATCGTAGGGTCTGCTTCCCTGACCTCTGATCATGTGCGTGGCTCTTCTCTGGACTCTCTCAAGCTTCTCCACATCCTTTTTGAATTGTGGAGCCCAAAACTGGACGCAGTACTCCAGCTGCGGAAATTATCCCATTAAAGAAAGGTGTCAGGTAACTCTGGCATGACGTACCTTTGATAAACTCATGCCCATTTCCTGTTTATCTCCGTGTCTTTAATTGTTCTTTTCCACAAAACTTGGTCTAAAGCTTTGTACGCTACTGAGGTCAAGATGCCAGGCTTGGAATTGTTGGGATTAATTTTTCTTCCATCTTAATTGGCACCATATATTCCATCATCCAGTTTTTGGTCCCGTGCCCTGGTTGATAGATTGATTCACAGTCCATGCCACCAGACCTGTGAATTTGTGGCCTATGTCTCAGAGCTCTGGGAGATGAGACTGTCTTGTTGACTTGAGTGCTTGGAGCTCTCTGAGTTCTGCTCCCACTATGGATATGGTCATTTTGATTTCCATACCTCCACCCCCTGTTGCCATCCCCCCCTTGACTCATATTCAACATCACCAACCTTTGTGGGGATGGGGCCAAGGTATTCACAGAGCCTTGATGTTGTCATTTCCTTTGAGTCAAGACTGTGGTGTCCAGCCCCTCACTTCAGTTTCTGACTGAAGACATCAGCCCTTGAAAAGGTGGATCTTCCCCTGGGTGTAAGTATTTGCAAGCCATGGATTCAGAGTTTATTTTCAACAGGGTTTAACACATATTTTTGGTGTTACTGTTGGAGAGTCTTTTTTGACCCACATGTCAGGGCTGTAGCTTTGAACCCAGGACCTTAGTCTAATCAGCATGGCTATCTCTCCCAACCCACCACTCTATTATTCTGCTTTGATAGGCTGGTTGAGGCCTATCTGAAGCCTCTATCTGTGCCTGAGTCGCTGTCTACTCCCTGACCCCTGAGTTGGTGGCCTGGGTCTCATTACCTGACCCTACACTTCCCCCTGTATAAGCCCAGGAAGTGGTTGGGTTATGGACCTTTGGCTGACTTCAGATAGTGCTTCTGGTAACTTTGCTTTCTGACCTCCTTGGCTTGCTTGTGGACCTCACTTACCTCTCAATCTCTTGGTTTCCTCACCTGGCTTGTCCCTGGATTCTGCTTGCCCTCTCTGATTCTGGTTTGTACTTCCATATAGTAACCTTGATCTCCTGTGGACCATCAGACCTGGCCACCCATGTCCCAGCATTGACACCACAGAATTAACTTGTTGTCCCCAGCCACGAAGAGCTGTCTGAGGAACATGGGCAAACTATGTAGTTTGGATCCTCTGATTATTTGCTCCAAAGTGTGCAAACTGGTTTTGGCACTGAAAATGTCTTGCCTATGCAGAACAAAGCTACTCATGTCAGCCATCTAATTACAGGGTTATGATATGATATCTTGGTATATCCCCAAAATCCTTCTGTACCAGATAGATCAGAATCAAAAGTGATGGGATCACATGGCAGTTTCTACAAGACTTGATTTTTTTCCCCTCCAGTGCTTTGTAATAACTAGTATTTAAATGATCAGGAGTCTGGAGCAGTTTCTATACCAGAAGAGACTAAAAAAGACTAAGACTGGAAATGACAGGGCTGAGTGGGGATAGGAAAGAGGGTGTGGACCAAGTGAACAGGGCATTGTTCACCAAGTCCCAGAATACTAGAACAAGGGGCATCCCACTGAAATTAGTAGGTAACAGTTTTAAAACCAAAAAAGGAGAACTTGTTATGCCATGTGTCATTGATGTATAGAGTTCATTGGTGGAGTGCAGAGCCAGGTTCAAGGGACTGGATAAATTCATGGAGGATAGATCAGTTATTCTGAGGACTGTGGAGTGTTTTCTTGGGTGGTCTCTGGTTGCTGTTACTTTTGCTATACAGGCTACTGGAGTCTGTGTTCTGGAAGGCTGACACGAGCAGGCCATCTTGCAGAGTCCAAAGGCAATGCAGAAAAAACAACTTGGATCCATTTTCAGCGGCAAAACCTCAGCTACATTTATTGTTCTTGGACAATCCAACAGCTGGTCTGATGAAGTCAGTCCAAGTTAGTGAAGCTTGCCCTTGACAGGCAGAGACACTGTCATTCACCCTACCCTAGGTCTCTACCAGGGACAGGTCTCCCAATCACTGCATTTATAATTGCATGTCCCCTGTCTTGTGCCAATTCTCCTCCCTCTCTCTCTCTCTCTGTTGAGATCTTCATCTCTGCTTGTTCCGTTTGCCAAGAATTTCAGTCCTTGTGATCTCTGTCTCATTCCCTTTCTTCTACATGTGTCAAGGTATATATAAGTCTTCCTCAGATGCACTGAGTGTTGGCTACAGCCAAGGCTGGGGATTTTGACTGGACTAAGCCAATGCTCCTGCTAAGTCCAAAGCTGGAGGTTCCTGGCTAAAGGGTCTTCTCCTCCACCCAGGATCAGACTGATCACCATATTTGGGGTCAGGAAGAAATTTTACCCCATGGTCAGATAGGTATGGACTATGGGAGTTTTTGCCTTCCTCTATAGCTGGGGACATGGCCCTCTACCCAGGATCTCTTGAGCATATATTGACAACATTTCATAGAAGCAGGACACTGGCTACCATGGTTCCCCTGCTTTACTTGTGCAGGTTAGGGTGTTAGGTTTATGTTGGGTCAGAGTTCATGGTAGTCTAATGTAGAGTTTAGATGATGGACTGTACAGAATGGTTTGGATAGGGATGATCCTGCCTCAGGCAGGGTGCTGGACTAGATGACCTCTGGAGGTCCCTTTTATCTTGATTTCTCTATGATTAGTAAGTTCTTAGTCTTTCCATTTGCCCTCGAGTATTTCAGCTGTTATTTTCATACTCCCCTCAGTGTATTCTTGCTCATTGGTGTGTTTTTATTTTTTTTCTTTCTTACCGGGTCATCCAGCAGTCATGAGGCTCCTTTCTCCCATACTGCTTTTTGGCACGGTAGTTTACTATGGCTTAACATATGTATAACCTAGCACAACCAGAACTCCTACAAGATCTGCTCATAACTGTTGAACAGAACGGTTGGAGATGTTTCCTTTGGCATCTCTAACCTAATAAATGGTGGATTCCAGGGAAGGTCTTGAATAGGGGATAGATTACTGTTGAGATATCCAGTTCAATGCTCTCCACATGTAGCATCCGCTTCTGCCACTGTCAAGAGACAGGCCTATTTGTTACACTGATGGTATTGTGGGCCAAGGCCCACAAAGAAAAACTATTGAGACAGGCCTATTTGATGTGCCATAAGACTATGGGCTTTGGCACATCATGAATTACTATAAGCCTCCCTTAATAAAGGAAGCCAGTAGGGACACTTCAATTTGTGGTTTGGGACAAATAAAAAGAAAACAGGAATGGGAGTGATGGTTACAGGTTCAAAACAAGGGATCCAGAAGGGAACACTGAGCAGAGTGCACTGGCCAGCTCTCATTGCCCTCTGAATGAGTCAAGGGAGCCTGTGGATGCTGACCAACGAAACTCTTACTGGAGATGTGAGCAGAGGTGTGACAGGAAGATAGACCCACACTTGCCCAGGTTCCCCCCGGCCAGAGACTGCTTCCTGGTCTTATAGATGGCCATCTTGGGCAGAGCCAGGACAAGGTTAACCAGGACGTCCTGTGGCCTGGTGGGGCCTATAGAAACAGGCCTATTTGATGCACCACTTGGTCATGGGAATGGCTTATCATGGGGAACTATAAGCCTCACTTAAGAAGGGAGGCCACTGAGGACACATCAACTAAATACACTGGACAGCAAAAAAGAGAATAGGAACAGGAGTGAGGTCATAGGTTAATAAGTGAGGCATCAGCAGTGGACACTGAACAGAGCACACCAGTCAGTGCCCACTGCCCCCTGAAGATGTCAAGGCAGCCTATTGATGCTGGCCAGTAAATCTCCATCCAGAGACGTGAGCAGAGGAGTGCCAGGAAAGCAGCCCTGCACTCGTCCGGGTTCCTCCCAATCAGAGCCCCCTTCCCAGTCTTGTAGATAGCCAGATTGAGCAGAGCCAGGGGGAGGTTAACCAGGAGGTCTTGGGGCCTATAGAGACAGGATGCTGGGCTAGATGGACCATTGGTGTGAACCAGTCTGGCACCTCTTAGGTTCTCATGTTCTAATACATAATTAGAATTTTAATAAATTAATAAAGCTTGATTTTTTGTGGCAGGGACTGTCTTCCACAAGGGGTAAGGCAGGGCCCTGCTGTGCTGTCATGTCCATGGCAAGGGTGGATTGAAAGGAATTGGTACTGACTATATGGGGGCTTTTGCCTTCCTCTGGAGAGGGGGGCATAGATCTTTACTTGGGATCTTTTGAGTGCATGTTAACAACCTTTTATAGAAGCAGCTGTGGCCCCCCGGCTTTCCCTGTGGCAGGTTTGGGTGTGATGTCTTGTGTTGTGTTAGGGTTGACTGTGGTTGTTGAATGAAGAGTTAGGACAATGGATTTATATGGCATGGTTTGGATAGGGCTGATCCTGCCTCAGACAAGGGTTGGACTAGATGACTGCTAGAGGTTTCTTCCAGCCTCATGCTGCTAGCATTTCTCTGTGATTTCTCTGAATGCCTGACTGTGGAAGAATAATTGAGAACTGAAGCCAGGAACGCAGGACCCTGCGCCTCAGCTCTGTCGTGGCTGTACACTGTACTGCCAGCCTGGTCAAAGAGGAAGGAGAAGCAAGGAGTGGCGTGAATCATGCTGAATGCATCTCCTTTCAGTTTGGGGAGTTTCAACATCAGCAAACAGGAAACATATGTGCGGTTTGGCTGAGATCCACGGTGATATGCTTTAGCAATAAGGAGTGTTCTGCGGGCTTTTTTTTTGCTGGCCCTCACGGAGTCAATGCTGCAAGGGTTAGAGGAAACCTCTGATATGCACAATAGCTCCTTGGTGGTGCGGGGAGTTATTTTGAACTCAGTCAGACAGTCGTTGAACAGGCCTCCTGTCTGATTTAGTTGATCTCTTAGAAGCATGGGTGACTGGTGTCACCTTAGTCAGGGGGAGCACATGCCCCCCCAGCAACCAATCAGCAACCTGGGAGGGGGTTAC
>NW_005842781.1:699987-705742 GCF_000455745.1 Alligator sinensis | reverse complement strand
GAAGTGGCCATGGTGCTTTATCCAGCGCTCCCACTCCCCAGCCAGCGCTCGCAGGGGGTGCACTGGTGCTCCTGCCTGCCCGCCCTGCCCGACACCTAAGTGGGGAGTGCGGCCTGTCAGGGGGTACACCAGTGCTCTCAGGGGGTGCACATGCACCCCCGTGCACCCCCTATGTGCTGCCACTGCTTAGAAGGAAGCACCCTCCCCTTTCGTCGTTTGCTGGGCCTGCCCTTCCACGCCATGCACGCACACTTTCTTAGTGCAGCCTCTGAACAGGGTGATAGAGACCCCCTGTCCCCCAGCCGCTCTGCTACAAGAAAGCAGAGACATGATGGCCCCCTCCTTTCCAGAGGGGCATTAACTGGCAGGGTGTGCGGCTGGTTGGGAGTGTGAGTTGGGGGGCATCCCATGACTGGTGCTTTCTCTCGGAAAGGAAGGAAGCTTCTAGCATGGGCAGGTCAGACCCTGGGGATTGTTTTCTGTGGAAAGCCCTGCCGTTCTGCAGACCGGAGACGTGACCCTCATTTCAATTCAGCTCATCAGTGCACTTCATTTCCATAAGGCTACGATCTTCTGCTTGGAGGAAGGGAAATCTATTTGCTTTGCTGCTGTTATTCAATGTGGCTCTGTTTAGGCTGCTGGCCCTTATTGAAGTATGATGTAAATAATATTCTCTGATCATGTTGGAGTGATGCTGTAGCTGGGCTGGTCCAAGAATTATGTGAGAAGCAAGGATTTTTCTGTAGTGGTTTTTTTTTTATTGGGCCTGGCCCCCTGTTATAGTCTTCAGCTCCTTTCAATTTACCTGTGACATGATGGTAGAAGCCATAGGCCTCAGCAAAGGCAAAGCAATGCCCCTGGCTTATCCCTTGTGCAAGACAGTCCCTGCTGCAAAGAACTGGGTGGCATTCATGAGTTAAAATGATAATTATGTATTCATTCTTCCTCAGCGTGGATGCCTGGCATTCGAAAGCTTGTCTGATTTTAACCCAACCATGCTGTTAGTTCAATAAAAGAGATCACCCCTCCAGAATCCTTTCCTCTGGCATAAATAAAATGGGAAGCCACACAGAAGATACAGGCACAAAGTAACAATCTACAGGGAACTCTGGCTAATTAGTCACTGGGATAACATGCAACTGTAATCTTGTTTGTCAGCTCATTGAATTCCTCCTAGAATCCTAATGATTTGTACAGCAGTATAATTAAGGGTGGGTGAATAGTGTCCCCCCTTCCCCTCATTCTCCATCATCTCTGCCTAGAGCACAAAAAATTGCTAGTGATGCCTCTAGATTTGTGCGTACACCCCTCCAGCTAATTTGCCATTTGCTACAGCATCATTATTTCCTTCCAAAGGGACACACAGGCTAAATCATAATGGAACTTGCTTCTGATAATGAATTGGCTGCCCTCTGCCCTCCATAGCATTTGTCAGGCAGCAGGGTGCCGGCAAAACATTTGTTCTTTACTCAACAGGACAGAATCAAACTGTTCTCTTTTGCAGAGGTCTCTTCCATTTTGGTAGTGAGTGCCTGCGGGAATGTGGAGTGAAAGCTTTATCTCATTATTTTAGACCATTATTAGATTGAAATACCAATGTGGTAAGCACTCTGAATTTTCCTAGAAGGAAGCTGTACATTAAGCACTTATCCATATAATTATGCAGTTCTCATACAGCAACCCAGAGTGCTTAAAAGCTACGCTGAGAATTTTTGCGGTATTTTTTTCCTCATTATTAATGTGAATACTCGCCCTTTCCTGAGTCTCCATACAGCCTGCAAAATGCATCTCGGGAAAAGTTGGAAATGTCTAAATACTGGTAATTAGTGTGTTGTGAATAATTAGCCATTGTTACCAATCCCCTTGGAGTGACTTGCCAATATTACAATGCAAATGTTTTCCATTAATACGGTGGTTAGCCACATTAGGCTGAAGATGCACAGAAGGGAGGGCAGGGTGGTACCTTAAAAACTAACTGATTCAGAAAGTATGAGCTTTCACAGGCAACCACCTGGTTTGTGAGGTGCTAGGAATGGGTCATTTTTAGCCATGGGCCCTCTCTGCCTTGTGCTGTTGGGATATTCAGAAAGTATGAGCTTTCACAGGCAACCACCTGGTTTGTGAGGTGCTAGGAATGGGTCATTTTTAGCATCCAAGTGAACCTGATCCTCTATCCACTTCCTGCACCGCTTCCCCAAGCATTGCCATCCAGGCCCTCTCTGCCTTGTGATGTTGGGATATGTCTGAACATCTACTGTCTGCTTCTCCTTGATAGATGTTTTGAGGTCTTTCGTACAAATTATAGAGAAAGCAGTCTGGAAGCGACCTCCAGAGGTCATCTATCCCAACCCCCTGCTTGAGGAAGTATCATCCCTTCCCAAACCATCCTAGACAATCCATAATCTAAACTCTTTGTAAGGCTATTGTTAATCCTGATGCAACACAAGACAACATCTGAACCTGCCACTGGTAAAGCAAGGTAATTATGGCAGCCAACACCCTGCTTCTGTAAAAAGTTATTAATTTATGTGTGAGAGAGCCCTCTGCTTCAGAGGAAGGCAACACCCCCGCACCCCAATCCATACCAGTCTGACTATGCAGTAAAATTCCTTCCTGACCCCAAATAGTCTAATTCTGAGTGGAAGGGTAAGACCATTTAGCCAGGGACCTCCAGCTTTGGTCCCAGCACAGTCCCGGTCAAAATTCCCAGCCTTGGTGGCAGCTAACACTCAATGCCTTGACACACCCTGACACGTGTAGCAGAAGTGAGGGGGGCACAACCAGCAAAGACCAGAAGCCTGGGAAATCCTGGTAATAGAACACAAATGTCGCTCCACCTAGATCATCCACGACTAGTAGCTATGTCCAGCCTCTTCGTAAACACCTGCAGCCATGGCTATTCCACTGCCTTGCTGCTCTGCCAGCAAAGGTTTTTTCTGAGATTCCGTACAATTCAATCCAATCTGCCCACAGACATTGGGTTGCCAAATGGGGCCTGGAAATAATTTTTTCCCCTTCCTGCTGTTTCATGTGTCATGGGGGTGGGGCATGAGAGATTTCACCTTTCTCAAATGCATTGGGTGTTGGGTGCAGCCAAGGCTGGGGATTGTGATTGGGCTGGGCTCCTGCTGGGATTCAAAAGCTGGAAGTTCCTGGGTAAAAGGTCTTGGTTCTCCACTCAGGATCAGATCAATGCCATATTTGGGGTCAGGATGGAATTTTACCCCATGATCCCAAGGGTATCGGCTATAGAGGGTTTTTGCTTTCTTCTGTAGTGGGGGAAGTGGCTTGTACCTGGGAGCTCTTGAGTGTATATTAACATCATTCACAGAAACAGGACACTGGCTGCCATGGTCCTCTTGCATTATCTGTGGCAGGTTTGGGTGTTAGGTCTGTGTTGGGTTGGGTTAACAGTAGTTGTATGTAGAGTTTAGATTATGGATTTTATGGGATGGTTTAGATATGGCTGATCCTTCCTCAGGCAGAGGTTTGTACTAGATGGGCACATCTACACATGTGCTTTACTGGGGAGTTGATGAATTAGCTCTTCAGTAAAGCATCACTGTCTACACGTACAGCGCTATTAGGCTGCAGTAAACTAATTAACTCTGCTGTAAGATAGTACTGCTCAACACAAGTACTGTGCTACGGTGGAGCTATTTAGTGTGCTGCAATGCATGTGTAGATAGTGACTGGGGCTGGCTGTGGCACACAGGTGTTACACTGCAGGGGGCTGCCTGCTGACTAGCCCTGCACTGTAGCACCCTTGTGCCCCAGCCAGCCCCTCCACAGCATGTTGACCAAGGAGGAGCAGCTCTGGACTGGCAGGCTGAGACCCCCCAGGAGCAGCTCTGGACTGGCAGGCTGAGACCCCCCGCCCCCAGACTCCCTGCTAGCCAGGGCAATGCCACATTGACTCAACATGCTGCAGTCCTGGGCACACATGCAAACACTATACCCAGGAGCAATAAACTCCAGATTGAACTGTGTCGAAGTTTATTCAGGCATATTAATAGCATGGGTAGATGCATCTGCTGTGACCTCCGCAGGGCCTTTCCAGCCAGCTTCTCTAGGATTTTATGATGATCCTGTGATTCCTTCCTTGTATGTATGTAACAATGTCACTCACCAGTGTAGTTACAGTAATAGGTTATAGATTCATAGATGTAGGGTCGGAAGGGACCTTGCAGATTTTCTAGTCCGACCCCCTGCCCTGGGCAAGGGAGAAAACTGGGCTCAAATGACCCAAGCTAGGTAATCATCCAGCCTCCTCTTAAAGACCCCAAGGCAGGAGCCAGCACCACTTTTCTTGGAAGTTGGTTCCAGATCCTAGCTGCCCTAACTGTGAAGTAGCGCTTCCTGATGTCTAGTCTGAACCTACTCTCTAGCAACTTATGGCCGTTATTCCTTGTTACTCTGGGAGGTGCTCGGGAGAACAAGGTCTCTCCCATTCCCCACTGGTACCCCCTAGTAGATTATGGATTTGGTTAGATTATGGGTTTGTATGGGATGGTTTGCAGAGGGATGCTCCTGCTCAGGTCAGGGGTTGGACTAAATGTGACCTCTGGAGATCTCTTCCAGCCCAACGTCTCTATGACTAACAACAACAATAATATTCTAGCTCATAAGAAACCCTATTTTGCTGCTACTTTTAGTAAAAATATTCTGAAATAGGTATTTTAGGATTTTTTTTTGTGAGTAGCCACAAATAATAAAACATTTTAATCAAACTGTTGAAATCTTTTTATTGAGAAATGGTGCTTCTTTCTCTTGCTCTCCTTTGTATGTCACACTTCCTTTTCAGACTGCATCTCTCAAGAGATGACATCCCCTCTTGGAGGCAGGAGGCAATTCATGTTTGGGGGCAAAATTAGGCCCTGAGTGTCATTCCAATCCTCTTCCTATGGCAGATCTTTTGCATTTCTTCCTGCTCCTTTCCCTGTGCTCCCTGCCTGATCTGTTGCTCTGCTTTCTACTCCTTTCCCCATCTCCCACTATGCTCCTTTCCCCCTCCACAATCTGCTGTGTACCACACACAGAGGCTGCCCTTGCCCTTTGTAGCAGGTGTGCCAGAGTTCACCATCCTTGCATTATAGACACCCTGGTTTTACTGAACTACAGGTGTTGTGGTCTGGTCTGTTGAAAAGAAATGGAGGCATGAGGTAAGGCTTGCCTTGGAGTCCTGAGTCTACTTCCAGGCACAGAGCTTTAAGAAGCATATTGACTAAATTACAGACAGCCCACTGGAGACCACCAAAAATATGACTAGAGGCATTTGAATATATTACTTATGGAGAATGGTTGGAAGAACTGGGAATACGAATTCTAGAGAAGAGAAGAGTGATGGGGGTTGAATAAGTATTCAGATGCCTGCATAGATGTATAGAAAAGTAGCACTGGAAGAGACCTCTGGAGGTCACAGATAGTCTAAATCCCCCTGGTCAAGACAATATTGTCCCTATTTAAAAAAATACTATAAAAGCATTTGTTTAATTTTATGTGAAACCTGTATCACACAATTACTAGGCCAAATGTCCCCAAACACCAGAACCCCATAATCCGCCACAGGAAAACAAGGGGACAAGGACACTGTCAGTGTCCTGCCACCTCCAGACAGTTGTTAAAATACACTGAAACATCCAAGAAGGACCATGGCTGCTCCTAGAGTAGAAGGCCATAGGTTGTTATAAAGATGACTAGCAAATTGTCAAGAATGATGGGGGCTGGGGTGGCGGATGAAGCCCTGCATCTTGCT
>NW_005842781.1:697665-699634 GCF_000455745.1 Alligator sinensis | reverse complement strand
CCCCCCCCCCCCCCCCTGCCACTCCAGATCCAGTCCTGCTTCACCCCCTGGCTCTGCATGCATCTGGCCCATGTCCACCATCCTCCCTCCATGCCCTCCGCCCTCCTCCCCCTCCCTTCTAGCTGTTCTGGGGGGCATAGGGGCCTGGGGCTGGGGGTGTGCCACCACGGTGATCCCCCCCTTCACCCTTATGCAGGGAGGACTGGGGGAAGCCCTGTTTCTTGGGCAGCTGGGGTGTGTTCGCTGCTGCCAAAAACTTCCCTGGCAGTGGTGCAAGCTTGGGCATGTGCAGTCTGAGCTATACAGCAAATAGCCACCCGCCCTTTTGGCAGCATATGCACAGTTGCCCAAAAGTGTCATGGACAAAGACATACAGATGATTTATCCAGAGGTGACAGAGCAAGGAGTCATGGGCTTATATTTTGACTGTTGGGTATGAGGAAGAACTTTTTGATTGGGGGTGGTTCAGGCCTAGAGATAATACTGAAAGGACATGGAGCGTTTGTCGCTGAAAATGTTGAAGGTAGGCAAACAGATGTCTGGGATGGTCTAGACAAGGATCATCTTGTTGTGAGTAGGGCATTGAACAAGACGACCTCTCAAGATCCTTTCCAATATGATATTTCCATGCTTCTGTGTGGCCATCAAAGCACAAGTCCCGTGGGTATTTCAGCACAAAAGTATTTTTTATGTGCGATACTTGGATCTTTGATGAGACCATGAAGATGTCCAAGGAAAGCAGATGCTTTTTGTTCAGGGTGGTGGGGTGGGAACTCGTCAGGGAAAATTCCATATTTCTGCCAGAAGTTCTGTGGATTGAACGTCTTTGATGAGGCCTGTGCCTGACTGGTTTTGGTCCTGGTGTACGCCTGTATGGCAAAGAGAAGATCACTCAATTAGAATTTTGTTTTTAAACAAAAGTTTTGAAACCAGACATGTCAAACATATGGCCTATGGGCCAGCCAGCAAGGCAGCAGACATTGGGGGGTGTGATGTGCCACAGATTTCAGGGTCCCTGCACACCAATGGACGTGGCTGTTGGCAGTAGGGAGGCAAGTAAGGGCTATGTCCCTGGGCCTCTGCCAACATTCACCCCAAGGCCGATGCCACTGCCTGAATGCAGACCAGCTGCCTGAATGCAGCCCAGCCACAGTGGCTGCTGGCCCACAGATCTGGCCTAGGATGGGCCTCTATGGTCCTGATCCTGCCTGGGGCCTGGGAGGTGAGTTTGACATCCCTGCTTTAACCCATTCTCTTCACCCTGTATAAGTTATCCAGTGAGGAAAAACTGGGGCACAAAACATAATTACAATATAAACAGTTAACACAGAAGCATTGCGGTAAAGCCTATAGTCTGTCAAACTCTTAACATTTTTTTAGTCCCTGTGACTCTAAGCAAACTCTAAAATCAAATTCGGACCTGAAGTGAAGCCCAGATTTCTGACAGTGAGGGGTTTGCCCTTGAGGAAGGGGGTGAGCAAAGTTCGGAAGCCCTGAGTTCAGTTCCTTCTGTCATGTGCTCGCTGGTTGACCTCAGCTGGTCTAGCTCTGGCTGGGTTCCTCTGTCTGGTATGTTTGCTTTCAGTCCCATGGAAACCTTGGTTGTTAAATAAGTACTTGGCAGTCAGCGTGGCTTTGCAATGACTGTAACATGACTCTGTTACAGGAGGAAAATGGATTCCCGAGTGTTTCTACTGGCAAATGCAGTGCGACTTCACTGACATCCCCAGGCCACACCCCGTCGTCTTGGTCCAAACATGCCTGTAGCCCAGGGTGCCATCCAAGTGTGGACAAACTTACCAGGGCTATTTAACCCCATGTTTTGAGATGAATCTTAACCTTATTCTGCCTCTGGCTTTACCCTGATGAGCTCCCATACATCCAACTCCCTTCGCTTTGTCTCTGATGATCTCCACAGTTAGCTCCCCATGCACGTGGGACTAAAGCTAATGTATCCTTTACATGCCTA
>NW_005842781.1:690788-697630 GCF_000455745.1 Alligator sinensis | reverse complement strand
TAGGCACAGTTTCGACTCTAGGTAGTTATGGCTGCCGAGTGCCACAGGAGGCTGTGGCCTGGCTAGACTCCAGGTTGGAGGAGGATTGCTTAGAAATGCACATGAGGCTGGGTAGGTCCCAACACTTTAGTCACAGGCAAACCACGATCAGCAAATGGTTGACACCAGAGGAGGAAGATTCTCCTGTCTTTCAATCCAGTAACCTAGGGGCTGAGCACTTACCCATGGGGGAGGAGGCCTAGGTCCTAGCCCCACATTCATCTCGAGGGGGATTGAATCTGCATCTCCTACGTTTCTGCTCATTGCTGTAACCATCTGGCCACAGGATAAGAAATGCCTAGGGCCTGTCTAGCTCTCCTCTTTGGGATGCCTGGAAGTGGGGAGCAGGCCAGATGGATGGTGTATCTCACTGAGCTGGATGCTGACCGGATGGGAGAGCGTTCTGGTCCCAGTGGCTTTGTCACATGTAACAGTCATTGCATAAGCAGCAGTGGGATAACTCTTGCTGTTCTGGGGACAGGGCCAAAAACTAAACCCAAGCACCCCTCCCTTCCCGGCTTTGTTATTCAGCAGGCAAGGCTGCAAATGCTCTCAGAGACATTAGAGCAATGGCAAATCTACCAGAGGCTTCTGCTGAGGAACAGAAGTGAGGCTGGCTAAAGGGGAAGAAGCTGCACCTCTCCTCAATCCTCTTGTTTCCTTCCTGGCCACAGCACCAGAGCAAAGCAGGGATGAGGGGACAGGTTAGAGACACTGGGAGGGCGGAGCCACTGAAGGGATGGGGGAGGGAAATGGAAGATGTAACCCCTGGCAGCCCCGATGCTGGCTGCATCCTTCTGAGTCCCTCCTAAGTAGTAGAAGGAGAAAGGAAGTCTTCTCCCTGCACCCCTTTCTCCACAGCTCCTCCAACTCAGCCTCCCCTTTGAGTCCCATCCAGCCATTAGCATGGGAGAAGGCATTAGTATGCTTGATGACTCCCATTGGTCCCCACTGTATTTAATGAGGAGGCAAGGCTGGCCCAGGGGAAGGAGTTTGAAAGAGAGGTTTAAGAGCCAGCTTCCTTGGGCCAGCCTGATACCCAGGTCAGGGACCTGTGCAACTGGGGTGGACTGGGGGTTGAGTGGGGTACAGGCCTTTGGCCTCATTCTGTGGGGACTGGCTGAGAGGCAAGAGGGATAAGCCAGGGTAGGACATTTCCCCGCTCTCACAGCACCAATTTTAATCTGGCCAGAGGTTGCTGAATAAAACAGTGAATGTAGCTTTGCTGCCTGGCAGGCTTGCAGCCACCTTGGCCCTATGGATTATGAGGGTGAAAAGAAGGGGCAGAGGAAAACACACTGGGTGTTGGTGGGGAAGGGTCTGGCGGAGGTGGCTGTATCTGTGAGAAGGCAGATGGTCATGGCCATGGGGTGGGAAGCTTCCTGCAGGGTAGGACTCAGTGTGTGAGGGAGCACAACAGTGGTTAGTCAAGGCCATGGCGATGGAAGGCTTTGGAAGAGTGGGGCTCCACCTTTGGGGGATACAATAGCAGTTATGGCCATAGACAAGAAGCTGCCAGAAAGGTGCTGAGGTTTGTGGTGAAGCAGCTGGCACAGCTGGGACCATGCAGCTCATGCGGGTTTGGGAAGCCTGAGCTGGGCTAGGTAATGTTGCCCTGGGGTGAGGTGGGTGCTGGGTCACTGAATTTTAGGGTCTGAGTCATGATATTAAGGTGAGTGGTGAAGAGAAAGTTTATAGGGTTTAAGTATTTACTGTCTCTCCCCATAGAAGAACTAGAGGTCACAATGAAGCTAGTAGGGAGTACATTTAAAAAGAACAAAAGGAAGTTCTTCTCCCAGTGGTAATCCAAGTGTGTGGGACGTGTTGCCACTAATGTGGTGGACACTTGGCCGTTTGGCCAGATTGATAAAGGAAAGGGACCTGTGGGGTAAAAACCCTGGTCAGGCCCAGTTTACTCTCCCTTTCAGCATCCGCTCTGTGCCACAGTGCGACACTGAAGAGTGGGCAAGATGGACCTATGATCTGACCCAGTAAATGACAGTTCTTATAAGTTCTCATGTCTGTTGTTATAAATCGCACAGGAGATCACGGTGCCTGATCCAGCACAGCAGTGCCAGGAAAGACCAGCAGCTTCCCTGACAGCTCCATCTGAGTGCCCCCTCCTGTAGTAGATAAGAGAGGTATTGGCTCCATTAGTGTCTCTCCAGAAATGCTCCTGTGGCAGCTCTTGTGTGGGCACAAACAGCCCAGTTTCACAGCCCACCCTAGAGCACCCCTCACAATCCCTCTCTCTGGGCCTCTAGTCATTCTGTTAAGGGGTCTGGAGCAGTCCAAGCTGGGACTGTCTTGCTCTCTCCAGACACCCAAGGACAGATGCTGCAGCCTCATCTCTATCCATCTCCCAGCTTGTACTCACCCTTCTACCCTTGGCTCAACTCCAGCATTTTTCAGTCTCCTTCCTGCGTTCTACAATGCAAAACCTGTACAATTCCTCCCTCTTATGCCTGAAGGCAGAAATTGCAGCCTTGTGTGTGTCAATTAAAGTCAGAATAGCTCTTAACAAGTGCCAACTACCAGATCCAATGCCCCCAAACACCAAGAACACCTTAAGATGCCACTGGTAAAGCAAGGGGAAAGGTCACTGTCAATGTCCTGCCACTGTAGGACAGTTGTTAAAACAGACATGAGAGATCTAAGAAGGACCATGACCCATGCTATAGTGGAAGGCCATAGGTTGTTACAAAGATGATGGAGGTGATTTGTCCAGGACACAGGGCAAGGAGTCATGGGCTTACATTTTGACTGTGTTGGGTATGAGGAAGAACTTTCTGACTCTGAGGCCTAGAGGTGATATTGAAAGGATGTGTGTAGTGTTTGTTGCTGGAAGCATTCAAGGTAGGCAAATGACTGTCCTGGGTGGTCTAGACATGGATCATCTTGCTGTGACTAGGGGGTTGAACAAGATGGCCTCTCAAGAGCCCTTCCAACCTTCTCATTCCATGCTTCTGCATGGCCATCAAAGCACAAGTCCTGTGGTAATTTCAGCACCAAAGTTCTTCTTGTGCAGTACCTGAACCTTTGATGCGGCCATGAAGATGTCTAAGGAAAGCAGATGTTTTTGGTTGGGGGTGGGGGGAACTGGTCCGGGACAATCCCAGTTTTCTGTCAGAAGTTCTGTGGAAGGAACATCTTTGATGAGGCCTTGTTTCTGTCTGGTTTTGGTCTGGGTGGAATATGCCTGTGTGGCAAAGAGAAGATCATTTGTTTAGGACTTCTTTCCTAAAGAAACGTATTGAAACCAGGGATGTTAAACATCTGGCCCATGGACCACAACCAGCAAGGTGTCAGCTGTTAAGGAGTGTAGTGTGCCAAAGAATTCAAGATCCCTGGACACCGACAGCTGTCCCCTGGACACCCACGGCTGTCAGTGGCAGGGTGGCAAAGGGCTATGTCCCTTTGCCTGTGCCAACATTTGCCCCAAGGCCAATGCCACTACCTGAATTGCAGACCCACCGCAGCTGCTGCTGGCCCACAGATCTGGCCCAAGATGAGCCTCCATGGTCCTGATCCTGCCTGGGGCCTGAGGTGAGTTTGACACTCCTACTTTAACCCATTCTTTTCACCCTGTATAACAGGGGTCAGCAACATTTTTGGGCAGAGTGCCGAAAACACCCACAACTTCAATCTGTAAGATGTTGGTGTGCCGGGGGTGGATGACGGGGGAGCCATGAGGGGTCCAATCCTTGCTGTTGCCGCGTAGCCCTGGCCCCTTCCCACCATCTACCCAGAGGCATGTATACCAAGCGAACTGCCTTTGAGTACCATACTTTGGCACCCATGCCGGGGGTTGCCTACCTCTGCTATATATGTTAGCCAGTGACGGGAAAGTGAAGCACAAAATATTATTGCAACATAAACTGTTAACAGAAGCATTGCAGTAAAGCTTATATCCTATCAAACTCTTACCTTTTTTTTGGTCCCAGTGACTTGCCATCTGGGATTATCAGTGTCATCATTGCTGTTGTCCTCATCACGTGTTATTGATGAGTTGTCAGTGTTGAAGTTTCAGGAACTGCGGTATGTAGACAAGTTGTAGCCATGAGATTCCAATACCAATCTTGTCTTAAAAAACAACCACAGGCTCAGTTCAGTGGCAAAGATTTGGCAAGGTTTATTGCTAACAAGCACAGCCCTAACACGTTGTGGCTAACAAGCACATGAGACCATAACTTAAGGCATTTGTACCTGTGACAAGGGAGTTGGCGCCACACCATGCTGGCTCCCCCAGGCTGCTATAAAGTTTTTCTGCTTTCTGATTCTCTTATGCAATGATCAAAACATATTGTGCATTGCATTTAATCTGTATCTTAAATGTCTCAAACCATCTTGCACCATGGATTTGTTTCCCATTCTGACTTGGGTGTTCTCGTTCCAGCCTTATCATTCTGGTACTGGACTATCCTATCTTGCACCATCATCTCCCATTCCCATCTCTTGGCAGAAGTGCACATCTGGCCCACATCCCAAGTTTTGTTTATGTGAGGAGTTCATATATCAGTCAGGTTTTCTGGTAAGGCCTACTCTGGCCAGTACTTTAGCAAAGCCTTTGTGTAAGCCGCATGTATTAATCAAGGCCCCAGCGAGGCCTACCACTCTGAGTAAATTCTGAAAGCAAATTCAAGCCTGAAGTGAGGCCCAGATTTCTGACAGTGAGGGGGTTTGCTGTTGAGGAAGGAAGTGTGCAAAGTTCGGAATCCCTGCGTTCAGTTCCTTCTGTCACGTGCTCGTTGTGCAACCATGGCTGGTCTAGCTCTGGCTGGGGTTCCATGTCTGCTATGAGTATTTGCTTTCAGTCCCATGGAAATTTTGGCTGGTAGATAAACACTTGACTTTGCAAACAACAGAGCCTCGCTGGAAGGAGGAAAGTGAGAAAACCTAGGATGAAGAAATCAGTTACTTGAATATAGGTTAGGAGGAGCTGTCCTGGCCAGCACGATGGCTGAAAGGGACCTTGGGGTAACGGCCAATCACAGGATGAACATGAGTCGCCAGTGTGGCACTGTAGTCAACAGACTAATAGCATACTGGAATGCATTAGCCAATGTATCATGACCAGGGCTAAAGAAGTGATACTTCCTCTCTACTCAGACCCCAGTTGGAGGACTGTGTCCAGTTCTGGGCACTGCACTACAAAAAAGATGTGGAGAATCTTGAAAGGGCACGGAGAAGGGCCACAGGAATGATTAAGGGCCTGGAGGACAAACCTTATGAGGAAAGACAAAGGGATCTGGTACTGTTCAGCCTGAGGAAGAGAAGACTGAGGGGGGCTTTGGCTGCCATCTGTAAGTATGTAAGGGGTGAATACTGAGAGCTGGGAGAAAAACTGTTCACTAAGGCACCCCAGAGGATGACAAGAAGCAATGGCCATAAACTGTTAGAGGATGGTTTTGGGTTGGATGTATGGAAGAACTTCTTTATGGTAAGGGTGACCAGAATTTGGAATAGACTTCCCAGGGAGGTGGTGCAGTCCCTAAACTTGGAAGTCTTCAAGAGGAGACTGGACAGACACCTTGCTGGGATCATTTGATCTCAGCTGTATTCCTGCCCAGAGCAGGAGGGTTGGATTTGATGATCTTTGAGGTCCCTTTCAGCCCTTAATTTTTATGATTCCATGATTTGATGATTCTGTGCATTCCCAGGTGGTTCCACTGTCAATCTAGTGTGACTTCACTGACATCCCCAGGCCCACGAATGCCACATGCCCCCAGAGGCTGGGGGGGACGGTGAGCTCCCGCGCTATGGTGGCACTGTTGGCAGCAGGAGCGTAGCAGCAGTAAGCGGGGAGCTCCTGTAGGCAGCCACGGTGCTGTTAGTGGTAGGGGTGGTGAGCACCGACCAGCAGTTGGCAACCACCCACAGATGCTGCCAGCAGCATTGTTGGTAGACAGCGGTGATCGCAGATCACCCACAGATGCTGCTGGTGGTGTTGGCGGCGGCAGGGGTGGTAAATGGTGACCTTTTCGCAAGGGGTGTACCACCATGCTCAAGGGGTGCATGTGCAATAGTGTTCACCCACTACGTGTTGCCAAGCCCCAGGTCACACCTCCTCACCTTGGTTCAGATGTGCCTGTAACCCAGGGTATCATCCAAGTGTAGACAAACCAATCAGAGCTGTTTTACCCATTGAGTTGAGGCTAATCTTAACTGTATGCTGCTTCTGGCTTTTACCCTGATCAGCTCCCATACATTCAAATCCCCTCATCTTGTCTCTGATGGTATTCACAGTTATTTCCCAGCCCACTTGGGGCTGAGCTAATAGCATTAATATGTGCCTATGTGACACATTGCCCTTGAGGAAGGGGGTGAGCAAAGTTCGGAAGCCCTGAGTTCAGTTCCTTCTGTCACGTGCTCGCTGGTTGACCTCAGCTGGTCTAGCTCTGGCTGGGTTCCTCTGTCTGGTATGTTTGCTTTCAGTCCCATGGAAACCTTGGTTGTTAAATAAGTACTTGGCAGTCAGCGTGGCTTTGCAATGACTGTAACATGGCTCTGTTACAGGAGGAAAATGAATTCCCGAGTGCTTCTACTGGCAAATGCAGTGCGACTTCACTGACATCCCCAGGCCACACCCCATCATCTTGGCCCAAACATGCCTGTAGCCCAGGGTGCCATCCAAGTGTGGACAAACTTACCAGGGCTATTTAACCCCATGTTTTGAGTTGAATCTTAACCTTATTCTGCCTCTGGCTTTACCCTGATGAGCTCCCATACATCCAACTCCCTTCGCTTTGTCTCTGATGATCTCCACAGTTAGCTCCCCATGCACGTGGGACTAAAGCTAATGT
>NW_005842781.1:689146-690720 GCF_000455745.1 Alligator sinensis | reverse complement strand
GAGTGCCGCAGGAGGCTGTGGCCTGGCTAGACTCCAGGTTGGAGGAGGATTGCTTAGATATGCACATGAGGCTGGGTAGGTCCCAACACTTTAGTCACAGGCAAACCACGATCAGCAAATGGTTGACACCAGAGGAGGAAGGTTCTCCTGTCTTTCAATCCAGTAACCTAGGGGCTGAGCACTTACCCATGGGGGAGGAGGCCTAGGTCCTAGCCCCACATTCATCTTGAGGGGGATTGAATCTGCATCTCCTACTTTTCTGCTCAGTACTGTAATCACCCAGCCACAGGATAAGCCATACCAAGGGCCTGCCTAGCCCTCCTCTTGAAGCTGACCCTTCTGGGAAGCCTAGAGGTGGGGAGCAAGCCAGATGGATGTTTCATCTCCGAGTTGGATACTGACCTGATGGGAGAGCGTTCTGGCCCCAGTGGCTTCCTCACATGTAACAGTCACTGGATAAGCAGCAGTGGGATAACTCTTGCCTTGCTGGGGACAGGGCCAAAGACTGAATCCAAGCCCCGCTCGCTTCCTGGCTTTGTTATTCAGCAGGCAAGACTGCAAATGCTCTCAGAGACATTAGAGCAGTGGCACATCTACCAGAGGCTTCTGCTGAGGGGCAGGGTGAGGCCGACTGGAGCGAAGAAGCTGCACCTCTCCTCGGTTCTCCTTCCTCCTTGCCCAACATGGCATCACAGCAGGGCAGGGTTAACAGGAAGTGTTGGTGACATTGGGATAGGGTTACCATACGTCCAGGTTTTCCTGGACATGTCCTCTTTTTTGGACCCCTGCACTGCGTCCGGGTGGGTTTTTAAAATAAGATCAAATGTCCGGGTTTTCTGCTCCCCCGGGCTGTCTGCTTGGGATTGGCTGTCAGGGGTCCCCGTGCAGGTTCTGGCAGTAGAAAGAGAGAGTGTGTATGTGTGTGTGTGTAAGAGAGTAGGTGCGTGTGCAACACGGGACCTGCTTGGGGAGCAGGGCTGGGGGCAGGGGTCTGCAGGTTGGGGGTGAGGGCATTGGCAGGGCTGGCAGGGGACAGGGGCTGGGGGTCAGGAATGAGGGGCACCGCCAGGGCTGGGGGCAGGGTCTGGTGTTTGGGAGAGGCACTGGTGGGGCTGAGGAGCAGGGCAGAGGGTTGCAGGGTGGGAGTGAGGGGCCCAGGCAGAGCGGGGTGGTGGGGCAGATCAGGAGTGAAGGGCATGGCGGGGTGTGGCTGTGGCCAGGCCTGGCAGGGGACAGGGGCTGGGGGTCAGGAATGAGGGGCACCGCCAGGGCTGGGGGCAGGGTCTGGTGTTTGGGAGAGGCACTGGTGGGGCTGAGGAGCAGGGCAGAGGGTTGCAGGGTGGGAGTGAGGGGCCCAGGCAGAGCGGGGTGGTGGGGCAGATCAGGAGTGAAGGGCATGGCGGGGTGTGGCTGTGGCCAGGCTGTGCAGGGCACTGGCAGTGCCAGGGGACTGCGAGTTGGGAGTGAGGGTCACCAGCAAGGGGAGGGAGGCAGGGCACTGCTGTTTGGGAGTGAGGGGCACTGGCCGGGCTGGGGGCAGTGGGTCGGGAGGGAGGGGGCGGGGCCGGGCTGGG
>NW_005842781.1:688129-688413 GCF_000455745.1 Alligator sinensis | reverse complement strand
AGACCACAGATAGGCAGGGGCAGTTTGTGGGGGGACAAAATGGCAGAGCGCCAGGGCCACGGGTGAGAAGCTTCCAGATGGGCAGGACTCGGGGCACAGGGGAGCACGACAGCAGTTTGGCAGAGCCAGGGCGTGGGAGGGAGGGCAGGAGCCGGGCTCTGTCTGTGAGGGGACAAAATGGCAGCGAGGGCCGTGCTGGGGAAGCTTCCAGAAGGGCAGGGCTCGGTGTGGGGGGAGCACAATGGCAGCTAGTAAGAGCCCCGGGGGTGGGAGGCTCTGGAAGA
>NW_005842781.1:685398-687980 GCF_000455745.1 Alligator sinensis | reverse complement strand
CTCTGTCTGTGAGGGATGAGATGGCGGTTAGTCGTGGCTGTGGGTCAGGGGCTGGGTGCTGAGGTCCGTGGTGAAGCACCTGGCACAGCTGGGCAGTGCAGTGGGGCGCGGGAGGCTGGAGCTGGGCTAGGTGACGTCGGACTGGGATGGGACACGGGCCGAGTCACGGAGTTTTAGGGGCCAAGTCATGATATTAAGGTGAGTGGTGAAGAGAAAGTCCACAGGGATTGATTATTTACTGTCTCTCCCCATAGAAGAACAGGGGGTCACAATGAAGCTAGCAGGGAGTACATCTGAAAAAACAAAAAGGAAGTTCTTTTTTACCCAGCGGGTGATTAAAATGTGGGACTTGTTCCCACCAGATGTAGTGGACACTGACAGCTTAGCCAGATTCACAAATGGCTGGGATACATTGTTGGGGCATCAGCTGCTGTTGAGCACGGGGGCTGGGACATGGCCTCTGAAGCGGATCTTCCTGGACCCTAAAGGTGCGTATAGACGTGCTCCGGTACGTTCTGGTCAGAGCAGACTGCATTAATCAGTCTAATTAAAACACTCCTGCACGCTGCAGCGTTTCATGTACTCAGTGTCCTGCATCATGAAATGGCAGCAGGGGCGCTGTAACTAGAGTTCGTCGAACGAGCTTTGGTTAAAGTGCCCCTGCTGCCATTTTGAAAAAGGGACACTGAATACATGAGACACTGGTGTTTTAATTGGAACAGCTGCTCTAATTAAAATGCACCCCCCGCTCCCCGCCCCGGCCATGTGTGTAGGAACCTAAAATGCTGGAGGCTGCAATGAAAGAGGAACCATGCGAAAAAACCCTGGTCATGCCCAGTTCACTCTCCCTTTCAGCATTTGCTCTCTGCCCCGGTGCGACACTGAAGTGTGGGCAAGATGGACCTATGGTCTGACCCAGTAAATGGCAGTTCTTGTAGGTTCTCATGTCTGTTCTTATAAATCCCACAGGAGATCACAGTACCTGGCCGAGCACAGCGGTTTCCCTGACAGCTCCGTCTGAGTGCCCTGTCCTGCAGTAGGTAAGAGGGGTATTGGCTCCTTTATTGTCTGTCCAGAAATGCTCCTGTGGCAGCTCTTGTGTGGGCACAAACAGCCCAGTTTCACAGCCCACCCTAGAGCACCCCTCACAACTCCTTGCTCTCGGCCTGTAGCCCTTTGGCTAAGGGGTCTGGAGCAGCCCAAGCTGGGGCTGCCTTGCTTTGTCCAAACACCCAAGGACAGATACTGCAGCCTCATCTCTGTCCATCTCCCAGCCTAGACTTGCCTCTGCCATCGCTAGCTCTGCTCCTGCATCTTTCAATCTCCTTCCTGCCTTCTGTGATGCAAAACCTGTACAATTCCTCCCTCCCGTGCCTAAAGGCAGAAATTGCAGCCTCATGTGTGTCAATTCATGTCAGAGCAGCCCTTAACAAGTCATTGTGAGTGGTTTGTTTAGGATTTAAGTCCATGGGGTGTACTGGAGTATGACTGACAATAATTTTTAAGTCACCTTTATTACAAAGGAGTGGGTCTCTGGATAGAAACATGGGGGATATAACTGCTGTCAGGCTGAAATCTCTTGCTAGCTGCTTTAAGCAGGAAGGAAGCTGCTTCTCTGCCCTGAGCTAAAGTTAGATGGACAGATAGACTGATGAACGTTGGGAGAAAAGTGTACAGGACTGGAGTGGATGGGGTGTTGCTTTGGCAAGCTAAGACTTAGTCTGAGTACACTCAGGGCTCATTTATACCAGAATACAAGGGGGTCAGGGGGAAATGGACTTAACAGTGGGGGTCTACTACAGACCAGCCGACCAGGGAGAAGAGCTGGACTGGGAAGTCTCAGGTCAGCTCATGGAGGCAGGTAAGTCAAAGGACGTGGTCATCATGGGTGACCTAAACTATCCAGACATTTGCTGGGAAGAGCAGTCAGCCAGGTCTGACCGCTCACGTAGGTTCCTAGCCGTGTTACAGTACTTCCATCTAACCCAGGAAGTGCACTGGCCCACCAGGGGAAATGCCTTGTTAGACCTGGTCCTGGCCACAAGCAACGACCTGGTGAGGGGACTGTGGGTGCTTGATCACCTGGGCAATACTGCTGGAATTCACCATCCAGTACAGGGTGGCAAAGGCCTGCAGCAAGACAGCAGCCCTGGACTTCAAGAGGGCAGATTTCATTGAGTTAAGGAGACTAGTCAGGGAGGCACTGAGGTCCCAGAGGGGTGGGGAGTTGGGAGTCCAAGAAAAGTGGTCGATTCTGAAGGAGACAATCCTCCAAGCCCAAAGGGGGGCAATCCCAACACGGATCAAAGGGGGCTAGAGTGCTCAAAAGCCCCCATGGCTCACCAAAAGCATCCAGGAACGTCTCAAAGCTAAGAGGGAGGCGTACACCCAATGGCAGGGAGGGACCATCACCAGGGAGGACTATACCTCCATTGCTCGGGATTGTAGTGGGGTGGTCAGGAAGGCCAAGGCAGAGATGAAACTGGCACTAGCAACCTGGATCAAGTATAACAAGAAATCCTTTTTTAAATACATAGGGGGTAAAAAGAAGGTTCTGGGTAATGTGGGGCCTCTGCAGGACA
>NW_005842781.1:648860-685147 GCF_000455745.1 Alligator sinensis | reverse complement strand
CTTTGAGAAAATTATCCAGGTGCACATCTGCGAGGGACAAGCAGGGGAGTGTATGCTTAGGTGCAACCAACATGGGTTCATTAGAGGCATGTCCTCTCAGACCAACCTGGTGGCCTTCTACGACCAGGTCACAAAATCACTGGACGCAGGTGTTGTGGTGGACATAGTCTTCCTGGACTTAAGGAAGGCCTTTGACACTGTCTCTCACCCGAATCTCGTTAAAAAATTAGGAGATCGTGGTGTCAATGCCTGCACAGTCAGCTGGGTCACCAATTGGCTGGAGAGCCGCACCCAAAGAGTGGTGGTGGACAGGTCATTTTCGACCTGGAGGGATGTGGGCAGTGGGGTCCCCCAGGGCTCGGTCCTCGAGCCTGCGCTGTTCAACATCTTCATCAGTGACTTGGATGAGAGGGTGAAGAGCACCTTGCTCAAATTCGCAGATGACACTGAGATATGGGGAGAAGTGGGCACGCTAGAAGGGAGGGACAGGCTGCAATTTTTGCCTCTAGTGCAACATTTGACCTTATTTCCACACATTGTTAGCAGTCTTAACTGTGCTCACATGATTTGCAAGATAAACCCAGAGATTTCAAATAGGAATTCAAAGTGTTAAAAGCACTCTGAACTGCTGTCAGGCATGAAGGTCACTATCCAGGTTGGTAAAATACAACCATGATATACAAGAAACCCACAGACCAACAAATACATCTGCACAGAACCAGAAATCACCCTAAACCAGGAGTGGGCAATTATTTCAGCTGGAGGAAATAAAACTTCATGAGTTTTGGTGAGCTGTTGAGGGCAGCATAGGTAGCCCTGCTCCTTGACAGTTGCCCCATCCCCTGGTCACCATCTTGAGACTGGAAGTCCCACCTCCTAACCCCTGACCTTTTTCACCAAAAGTCCCTCCCCTTGCCCCTGGAAGTACTCCTTTTGGGAGGGGTATGGCCTTAGAACTAGAACTTACACCCTGTCATATGGTCTGTGTCCTAAGACCCACCCACCCAACACCAAACCTTGCCCCACTGGCTGCATCTGTCTCAGAATCACCTGCCCTCATCACATAATTTCTGACATTGGAAGGTCTACCCCTTTACTGGGAAACACTGCCACACCACAGGGCCCACCGTCACAGTGTGTGGCCTATTCCGGGGGCCCCAAGAGTGCTGCCCTCTAGCTCATGAGGCACAGGTACAACTTATCAAACAACACGGGGTTGTGACCCCTCTAGCATCCTGCCCCATCGGTAGGGTTTCAGGGGCATCAGACCTCCCCCAGAACGGAGCCAAACCAATTGAGTCCAGGACTGCACACACAAAATCTTTCATAACAAATCATTTTAACAAAGTATAGAAAAAGTATCATATACTAAAAATCAAACATCTACTATAACAGATTTTAATTTTATTTAAAAAAAATTTTTGAGTAGTGATTAACTTAACAAAAATTAACCCAGTCCACCCCATCTGACCCTGTGTGGTGGCAAAAGCTGGCCAACCCCACCCTTCCCTTTGCTGGTGCCAATATGACCCAGCTCACCCCTCCCCTCCCCTGCGGGGCGTGCAGTGATGGGATCCGCCTGGCCCTACCCCTGCCAGAGCTGCTGGGCTCCCATTGTCCCAGGACCCAGCCCAGTGCAGCCCCAGCCCTACTCACCCCCTGGCCCTTCCTGTGGCAGTGGGGCACTGCAACCCCCTTCTCCCCTCTTCTTTCCCTTCCTGCTCCCCTCCCCTGCTGGCTGTTGTTGGGAGGGAAGCGCAGTGTGGCTGCTCCCTAGTCCCTGGCACACAGTTGTGCCCATGGGCACCAGGGGTCAGCCAGTTGGCTCCTGCCATCTCGGTGGCACATGCACGGTTGACCCGGAGTGTTACAGACAGACAGATGGAAGTGCTACATCTTTTATTATATTAGAATTGACAAAGCAAGATTAGTAAGAAAGCATAAAGAAAAATCTTATGGAATGGGTCTTGACTGCTACAAAGCTGGCCAGTCTCTTCAGTCTCCAAATGGTTCAGCATGTAGATGTCTCTAAATTCCCCCCCTGATGATGTCCAGTATTTATGGATGTCTGGTAAGCATAGTTTCAGTATTCTAATAACTAATCCCTGATTGTTTTTATTAAAATTTGTTTCACTGAAAATTTCAAAACTGGATTGAAACAGATATTTTGTGGCCCTGAAGAGAGGCAATTAGTTAAGATTTAGATCCTTGAGAAAGCAAAGGTGGATTCTTTATCTCGTTTCCCTTTCCATTGTGGAACACTGGTCCATTACCTTTTCCCTTTAGTTTATGGTTTGACAAGGCTGTTTTGTTTTCCCAAATTCCTTTTACTTTGTGCTCTGTTTGATGGTGTCTTAATGAAGCATACAAATGGCTTCCTTTGCTGTGCTCAACCAGCTCTTGCATCTGCAGTGCTTTTCTGCTATGGTCAGTTAGGCAGAGCCTCATGGGGATCCTCTGTCTTAGCCACCTTCCGTGGCTCAGGCCTTTAAAAAATAGTCAAACCTGACAGTTGTGCACCACATTGCCTTACACAGTCACTGTATTGATATTGATCCAAAAGCTGCAGTGGGCAGCCTGGTTGAAAAATCACTGGTCTAGGCCAGTATTTTTGGGCATGTGGTTCATTGAACTGGTGTAGCCTAGGTACTGGATATACAATTATGTACTTGTGTCCTCTGTGGAACTGAGTTTCATTGGGTTCATTGGTTGCTTCCAGTAGCCCAAGACAACAGATCAGAAGGATCTTCTTCAGCTTGAACGGTACCAGTGGCCCAAAATATGTCTGATGGGAAGATCTGCTGAAGAGTTGATGGGGAGAGACCAGGTATATTTATGTTCATCTAAGAAGAAATGGGCTCCCTTGATACTGGAAGAAAGGGTAGTTTAGTGTAGGGATGTCAAATTCACCCTGGCTTGGATTCAAAATATAGGGCTCTTCCCAGGCCTGGTCTGTAAGTCCAGCAGCAGCTGGAATGGTCCAGTGGTGGTGGAGTTCAGCAGTGGCATCATGGATCTGGGGAGGAACAGATCCAGGTGAGGGTTACAGGTGTAGTTGCATGCCTCTGCCTCACCCCTTTGATTCCAACTCCATCCAAACTTTAAAGCCTACTGCCTGGGAGGACCTGCAGGATTTCTGTTCAGGCAGAACTGAGGGAGTCAGTTGACTTCATAGGTCGTTAAAATCTATCCAATTCCTGATTAAGTCCATAGGTGTTAATGACCCTCTGTCCTTTCTTTATGGTCTTCAAGTTCCACTATTCAAACTATCCTTTCTTCTGAAATTTTGCTGTCTGTTAGACATTTCTGGAAATGTCTCTCTTCTGTTTTATGGTCCTGCACTCTGCTCTTAGTTCTAGCTAAAAAGCTTAGATCAGGCATGATAATATTAACTCAGGTGTAGAAACGACTGATTGAAGTATTGGAAACCCTGTCAGGATGCTCAAGAGTGACTCGACTTTTTTAATGAATCTGAATAAGAGATGTGCATTTAGCTGTAATGACTACAAGACTTACGAAACAATATCTACTACTATTTTAACTTTTTTTGCCTCATTTATTGTTTCACTTTCTCTATCCTGGCCTGTATGCTGTTCTTAAAGTCATCCTTTGCATTTTCCACTTTTTTGTAGATAGCACGCTGGGCATTTTCAAAATAAGTGGCATCAAAACTAGAAGACTTTGTGCTGATGACGTCCTGGAGGCTTTGGAACCCGGGCATCAGGTGATCATCAGATAAGTTCCTGTAGCTGTTGGAGATCATGTAAACTAGTTGAGCCACGCTGATTGCACTGAAAACCTGGGTGCAAACCAGATCCATTGCCAAGATTTTAGAAGAGTAGTCTACAGCCTGAACACTTTCCATGGAACTTAAATACTCCTGGATGTCCCGGCAGGAGCTGAAGTCAAGCAAACTGGAAATCATCTGGATAAGTTGCCCCATCTTCTCCCACTGCCGATTCATTTTCTGCAGGGCATCAGATTCTTCGATCAGCATAGTCACAAGCATCTCAAAATCTATTTTCCTCATCTCGTACTGCTTTATGTCACAGTGGACTTTTGTCAGCTCCTCATTCCACTTCACCAGGTCTTCAAAACCTTTTTCATACTTCTCCTGAGTTGCCTTGAACATCTTCTCTCTCTGCTTCACATTTTCTTTCACCTGTTCAATTCCATGCCAGTGTGAGTCCTCTTGACCTTCAACATAGGGGAAAGCTGGGACCCTCACAAAGTCTTTACTATATGAAGTAAACTGAAATGCTTTCTGATGAAGTTCACAGATGTCCTCAATCACTTTCTGCTGTTTTTTCTCCTCTGTGCTTTGGGATAAGGCTATTTGTTCTAACTCTTCACAGATAGAAATACCTAACTGACAGATCTCTTGGGCTTCTTGTTTGGCTTTACATGAAACTTGTTCATTTAGTTCATTTTTCTGGGATTGGAAATGATGTTTTATCCAGTGGATTTTAACATTTTGGCTTTTCTGGTCAAAGATGAGATCCATTTGGAGCCTGCCGTTTGAAGTTACATTTTTAAGCCATTTTGCATATTCTAGAAGCTCATCTGCCCTAACACAGATAGTGGTCTCTGGGCTTGAAGTAGACATGCTTAGTAACTTGGCCATTTCACCTTCTATGTCACCTATGGAGAAGCCACAATTCTCTGCCAGTTTGTTTAGAAAATTTGCCCCTTGGCCAAGGAGAACATTTATCATGTTCTGCTTGATAGACACATTTACAGCTTCCCACCCGGATGGGATGGACTTCAGGCTCATCTTGTACTGGTTGAAAGTCTCCTCCAGTTGCTGTCCCATTTGCTTTAGATGCTGCTCAGCCACCTCCTTGGCCTTCTTGGCTGCCTCCTCCTGTTTCTTGGCCTGCTCCAGTGCTCCCTGCACATCTCTTAGCTTATCCTCATAGCTTTTCTTGGTTTCCAGGCAGTCCTCCAGGAGTTTATGAATAATTTTGGTCACAGCTGAGAACCCTGTCTTCACACTACCAACGTAGGTTGTGCATTTTTCTGCCCTCTTCTTTATCTTATTTAGGCTTGTTAGGGACAAGGCCTTTGCCACATCAGCTTCCTGGAAGGACTGTATGAAGTTTTTCATCTTGGTCACTGCAGACTCAGAGAAATCCTTAATGCTACCCATGGTTGTGTGGGCCTCATTGAAAGCCTCCCAGAAATGGTTACTCAGTTTATGCAAGTGGGTCTTGAAGTGCTTTGGGGGATCAACTTGTGTAAAGTCAGCATTGGAGGAACTCTCTTGGAGGGTGAAGGGGCCCTGCTCTGAGGTGCTGCAGATCAGCTTTCCTAAGATGGCAATGCAGGCAGGGGCAGGCATGAGGAACTCCTCCCAGCTGGCATAGGGCTTCATTAGCAGCCCAGCCTCTTCCTGCATCTTGGACACTCTATCAGCATTCCACATAGTTTTGGTTGTGTCCTGAGTTTGTCCTTTTACTGCTGCCATTTCGTAGCACTATGAAAACAAGAGAGAGCACTTAAGAGCAGTGTTGTGGGTGAAGGTGGATAGATCATGTTCTGGGATCCGTCAGTGGACAGAAGTTCAGAATTCACTGTTGCTGAATTAGCTTTTGTCATAATTATTTATTTTCCTATCAATGTGCTCTGTGCACTGAATCATTCATCCCAAAGTCAATCTCCAAGTAAGAAAACCCAACAGTATTAGGTCAATGTCAATACCACTTCCCTTTCTCCTCCACTCCTGATAAGAGAAAGGGAAAAGGAAACACTCACAACTTTGAGGAGATGAGGATGGACCTACTCCTGATGTAACACCACTGGAATAGCCACAGTTAACTCATGCTGGTTGAGGGGCATGCCCATCTTTATGGCCTCAGCTTCTATAGGGATTTGAAAGACCTGGGAGATTTTCTGAACTTTCTCTTAACTTGAGCTGTGTCTTGGGGCCAGTCACTTCTATCCTTCATCTGTTTGGGTCTCACTCTCTCAACCTTTTTCATTCTCCCCTATTGGTATCAAACAGCTAGCACTAGTACCTTCAGTAGTTACATTGACCTCCATAAGCTGAGGTACAACCTATGCTTGTATGGGACTTATTGCAAAGAAAAGCACTCAAAAACAGGCCAATGTATAGCATCTTTCTACAATGACCAAGACTCTTAAGTATTGATTATTAATAGTGGCAAATGTAGGACCATGTTCTATTCTACCATGGAAGTGGACATAGGTACCTAAATACGCTTTGTTTCCAGCCTGCTCAAGCCTTTGGAAAACAGTAAATGCAAAAGCTGGGTAAGTCCTCATTTTCTTTCCCCCCACCCCACTTTTTTTTTTGACTTGGTCTTAAAGGTTGCACGATGTTGGGCTTGAAAAGTACATTTAGTAATGGATTTTTCAGAGATTTGAATAGGATGGATCAGAATCAAACTTACATGCCTGAATACACACTGATGCTGAGCAGGTGGAAAAGAATTTGGCCCAGGACATGTTACAAATGTAGGGTAGTGTTAGGGCAGTGTTGTAGTCACGATGGTCCAGGAATGATGAGAGACAAGGATTTGTTGGGGTGATGGCTTTTTTTGGACCAACCCTATGGTTGGACCAGTTAGACAAGTAAAGTTAGGCAAGTTTTTGAATGCAAGACATTCTTCATCATCTGAAATTCATCTGAAGAATGCCTTACATTTGAAAGCTTATCTAACTTTACTCCAACCATAGAGTTGGTCCAGTAAAAGACATCACCCCAAAAAATCCTTTCCTTTTACAAGTTTAGGGTCCTTCTAGCCAAAACTCCCTAATCCTTTGTATGTAGCTTGGTTTTTCATTTCTCTTTTCATCTTGGACTAAACTTACTTGTGATTTGTTTATTTCTGTAGCTTGCCAATAAAATCTGCTCCCCTGCAGGACACCAAAACTGACTTTTAGGTTTAGTTGATGGGTACTGTCTACTGGCAGCTTCTCCCAGTCAGGTGTCAGCTGTAGAGATCTGCTAGCTACTGTAGCAAGCACTGAGCACTTAGTATAGACTGAATGTTGGTTCGTTGATCTGGGCTGAGTCATGGGTTGTTTGAAGTCTAGGTTCAGGACTTTGGTCTTCCAGGCTTCTTCGTATCCAAATAACTGCTCAGGTACCCAAGGTGTTCTAGGTAAGTATGGTTGTGTATGGTATCTTTTATTGGACTACCTGTAAGCTGCTCTGTAGGAAGGATGTAGGTGCTCTGGTCCCTACTCCCCAAGTATTAAGCAGCTACAGAAATGAGACCTGGAGCTCATGTTTTCCTCTCCCTGAGCAAATGCTCCAGACCCCTTCGCACTTATGCCCTTTTATCATAATTCAGAAATGCAAGAAATGTGATCCCATTCTGCCCCGTGGGGCTGCCTCACCAGGAAAGGCAAGACTGCCCCGAACCCTGGCTGTAGCTTAGATTTGAGGACATTCTCCAGGAAGGCGGGGGGGAGGGGAAGAGAATTGGGTGTGAACTTCTCAAATTGAAGAGAGAAATGAACCAAGATCTCCCACTTCTTTGAGTACTATAACTACAGGACAAAACTGTACTGCTGTTACATGTGTCAGGGGTTTTGCCTTCCTCAGAGGCATTGGTGTTGGTCACAGCCAAGGCTGGGGATTGTGACTGGGATGTACCTATGCTCCTGCTGCGACTCAAACCCAAAGGTACCCTGCTCAGGGTTAGATTGATCAATACATTATAGGTCAGGAGGGAGTTTCACCCCACAGTGAGATTGGGAGTAGGTTTTAGCTTTCTTCTGTAGTGGGGGGCATGGCCCTCTTTCTTGGATCTCTTGAACATATTTGAATACCCTTTGCAGCAGTGAGATGTTGGCCCCTGTTGTGGGTTAGGGTGCCATTTCATGGAGAAGCAGGGCAGGAAGGGACTTCCACAGGTCATCATCTAATTCAACGCCCTGCCTGAGAATCATCCCTATCTAAACCATTCTGTATCACCATACTATAAAAACTCTCCATATGACTACCCTCAATCCTGATACAACTTAGACCTAACACCCTAAACTGCCACAGGTGAAGCAGGGGAACCATGGCATTCAATGTCCTGCTTCTGTAAAGTGTTGCTAGTATACACTTAAGATGTCCCAGGTAGAGGGCCATTCCTCCCACTACAGAGGAAGGCAAAAAGCCCTCCCACAGTCCATACCAATTTGACCATAGGGTAAAATTACTTCCTGACCCCAAATATGGCAGTCAGTCTGACCCTAAGCAGAGGGCCAAGACCCTATAGCCAGGAAGGTCCGGCTTTGCTCCTAGCAGGAGAATTGGCACACCCCCAGTTAGAGTCCCCAGCCTTAGCTGTAGCCAAAACCCAGTTCATCTGGGGAGGCTTAAAAACACCTAGATATGTATAGCAGAATAAAAGGGGGCAGAGACTGTGCAACCACAGGCCAGAAGTATGAGAAATACCCATGGCAGAAGATAAGCATAGCTATGCCTAACTCATCCCCAACCAGTGGCTGTCCAACCTCTTCTTGAACACCTCCAGCGATGCAGAGTCCATAACTTCTCTCAGCAGGCTATCCCACCACATCACTCTAACAGCGAAGTTTTTTTCCAGATATCCCCTCTAGCTGCAACTTCAAACCATTGGTCCACATTCTCCCTTCTGCAACAAGAGAAACAAGGTGCGCACCCTCTTCTTTATGGCAGCCCTTCAAATATTTGAAGAATGTGATCATGTCCCCTCTTATGTCCTGTGGTTGTAAAAGGGTTGACTGTTTTTTCCAAAGAGGTTGGATAACGAGTTTGTATACAAAGGTTTGAATAAGCATAATCCAACCCCAGACAGGGGCTTGGACTAGATGACCTCTGGAGGTCCCCTTTGGCCCTACTTGTAGGCCATACATAGAATCATAGAAAAAGTTAGGGTTGGAAGGGACCTCAGGTGGTCATCTAGTTCACCCTTCTGCTCAACAAGGACTATCTCCAACTAGATCATTCCAGCCAAAGCTTTATCTAGCCAAGTCTTCAAATCCTTCAAGGACAGAGATTCTACTAGCGCTCCAAGTAACCTGTTCCAGTGTTTTACTAGTCTCCTAGTGAGAAAAAAATTCTTCCTAGTATCTAGCCTAAACTTCCTTTGCTACAACTGGAGCCCATTGCTCCTTGTTTTGTCATCTGCCACCACTGAGAACAGTCTAGCTCTATCCTCCATTTTGAATGCATCCGCTTCAAATAGGTGAAGGCTGCTATTAAATCCTCTCAGTCTTCTCTTGACTAAATAAGCCCAGTTCCCTCAGCCTGTTCCCATAAGTTGTGTGCCCCAGCCCCCAAATGATTTTTGTTGCCCTCTGCTGGACCCTCTCCAATTTCTCCACATCCTTTCTGTAGTGGGGGCCCAAAAACTGAACATAGTACTCCAAATGTTGCCACACCAGTGCTGAATAGAGGGGAATCATCATTTCCTTTGACCTGCTGGTAACACACCTACCAATGCAGTCCAGTATGCCATTAGCCTTCTTGGCAACAAGGGTACACTCCTGGCTCCTATTCAGCTTATTGGCCATTGTAACCCCCCAGGGACTTTTCTGCACAGCTGCTGCCCAGCCAGTACCAGTGCATGGTGTTATTCCATCTAGAGTGCAGGACTTTGCACTTGTCCTTGCTGAACCCCCATGAAATTCCTTTGCCCAATCCTCTAATTCAGGGGAAGGCAATTATTTTGGGTGGAGGACCACTTACTGAGTTTTGGCAAGCCATCAAGGCCCATATGACAGGCAGCCAGGGGCAGATAAATATTAAATTTTTAAAGTTTTTTTTAGGGGTCCCATGGGCCAGATGGAATGGCCTGGTGGACTGCATCCAGCCCGCATTTTGCCCACCCCTGTTCTAATTTGTCTAGGTAATTCCTAATCCTAGCCCTACCCTCCAGAGTATCTACTACTCTTCCCAGCTTGATGTCATCTGCAGACTTGCTGAGGGTGCACTCCATCCTCTCTTACAGAAGATTGATGGAGGAATTGAACAAAACTGACTCCAGGACCAACCTCCTGGGCACCCCACTTGTTACTGGCTGCCAGACAGACATTTATTATTACCCTCTGAGCCCAATTCTCCAGCTAGTTTTCTATGCACCTTACCATTTATTCATCCAACCTGTACTTTTTTTTTTTTTTTAAAAGCTTGCCTGGGAGAATATTAGGGGAAACCATATCAAAAACCTTGCTTAAAAGAAAAAAACAAAACAAAACAAATGAAAAACAGACACCACGGTATACCACTTCCACTGGTCTCCTTGCATCTATAGATCTAGTCATGTCTTCACAGAAGGCAATCAGGTTGGTCAGGCATGACTTGCCTTTGGTGAATCCATGCCTATTGTTCCCAATCACTTTCTTCTCCCAATGCTTAGAAGTGGATTATTTGAGGACCTGCTCTTTGAATTTTCCAGGGACTGAGGTAAGGCTAACAGGTCTGTAGTTCCTTGGATCTTCCTTTTTTAAGCATGGGCACTATGTTTGCCTTTTCCAATCATCCGGGACCTTTCCAAATCACCATGAGTTTTCAAAGATGATGGCCAATGGCTCTGCAATCACATCAGCCAACTTCCTCAGCACTCTCAGGTGTATTCTGTCTGGCCCTATGGACTTGTGTATGTCCAGCTTTTCTAAATAGTTCAACCTATTATTTTACCTCTGTTGGATTTTCATCTCCTCCCCAAACTGTGCTTCCAGGTGCAGCAGTCTGGGAGCTGACCTTACCCATGAAGACTTGGGTGAGGAAAAAAAAAAAAGGCATTGAGGACTTCAGCCTTTTCTGCATCCTGTCACAAGGTTACTTTACTCATTCAATAGGGGACCCACACTTTCCCTGATCCTCCTCTTGCTACTGACTTATAGAAGCCCTTCACATCCCTTGCTTACTGTAACTTAAATTGTGCTTTGGCCTTCCTGACTTCATCCCTGCATGCCTGAGCCATGCTCTTATACTCTTCCCAAGTTATTTGTCCATGTTTCCAAGTCTTATCAGCTTCCTTTTTGCCATTTAGCTTACTGAGGCATTCTCTGCCAAGCCAAGCTGGTCTTCTTCCATACTTGCTAGTCTTTCTGTGTGTTGGGGATGTCTTGTTCTTGCCCTCTCAGTAAGGCATCTTTAGAGTACAGCCAGCCTATGCATAGGCTTGTACAGTGCAAGCCATGGGTTGCAGGCAATATCAGAACCTGATTTAATCGATTTCTAGGGTTGGAAGGCACCTAGCAGATCATCAGGTCTGACCTCCTGTTCCAGGGAGGAAAGAGCACTGGGGTTAAGTAACCCCAGCCAGATGCCTATCCAATCTCTTCTGGAAGACCCCCAAGGTAGGGGAAAGCACTACCTCCCTTGCAAGCCCATTCCATATTTTGGCAACCCTCACTGTAAAGGAGGTCTTCCTTATGTCTAATCTAAATATATTCTCCTTCAGTTTGTGGCTATTATTTCTGGTAACCCCAAGGGATGCCCTGGTAAACAGAGTGCCCCCTACTCCCTGCTGCCCCTACCCCCAATGAATTTGTAGACAGCCACAAGATCGCCTCTCAGCCTTCTCTTGTGGAGGCTGAAGAGATTCAGGTCCCTCAGTCCGTCTTCATAGGGTCCTGCCTGCAGGCCCTCAACCATACAAGTAGCCCTCCTCTGGACCCTCTCCAGGTTATCCACATCCCTCTTGAAGTGCAACGCCCAAAACTGGATGCAGTACTCCATCTGCAGCCTCACCCATGCTGCATAGAGGGGAATTATCATTTCTCTAGACCTGCTTGTGATGCACCTGCTGATGCAAGAAAGAGTGCGGTTAGCCTTGCTTATTACCTCATCATACTGGTGGCTCATGTTCATTTTTGCATCAACCAGGACTCTGAGATCCCTTTCTGCTGTTGTGGTACTCAGAATCATACCTCCCAGTCTATACAAGTTGGAGATTCTCTCCCCGCAGGTGCAGCACCTTGCATTTATTCTTGTTGAATTGCATCCTATTCTGATCCGCCCAGTTTGTCCAGGTCTTCCCGAATTCACTCCCTGCCCTCCAGTGTGTTAACTGTACCCCATAGTTTAGTGTCATCTGTAAATTTGGATAAGGGGCTTTCAACACCTTCATCCAAATGAAGGATGAAGATATTAAAACAGCACTGGTCCAAGCACAGAGCCTTGGGGGACACCACTGCCCACATCCCTCCAGGGAGAAACCAAGCCATCCACCACCACTCTGGGTGCATCCCCTGAGTCAGCTTTTCACCCACCTTACTGTGAAAAAATTCTACATCTACAACAGCTACTCAGTTTGCTCATAAGAATTCAATGCAACATGGTGTCAAAAGCCTTTTTTAAATCCAGGTAAATAAGTATTTACTTCCACTCCTGTATCTAAGCACTATGCGAGCCATTTATAAAAAAAAGGGTCAGTCGGGCAGGATCTGCATGCTATAAACCCATGCTGGCTGCCCCTTACCATAGTGTGACTTGCTGGCCCCCTGCAAATGTGATCCTCTATGATTTTTGCTAAGGTCTTGCTGAGAATAGAAGTGAGGCTAGCAGGCCTATAAGTTAGCAGGTCCTCCTTCCTCCCCTTCTTGAAAATAGGGACCACATTGGCCCTTTTCCAGCCCTCTGGGACCTGATCTGAGCTTGACATATGAAGCAGTGATGTAGGTTAAGCATGCAGTGTCCAAAGCATGACCAAACAATAAGTGCTATTGCTAGGATTAGTCATTTTTAAGGGGTCTAAGCAAAGCTGGAGTGTGACTAAGCAGAAGGCCCCAAAGCCCATGTCTGAGTG
This sequence comes from Alligator sinensis, assembly GCF_000455745.1. NCBI lineage: Eukaryota > Metazoa > Chordata > Crocodylia > Alligatoridae > Alligator > Alligator sinensis. Next base: position 672,389 of record NW_005842781.1, on the reverse strand, counting down.
ACCATAACATAAACCTTTGCAGATGTGACAACTAGCTTGGTCAGAAAAGTAAAGGAAGGCATCTATATTTCTAACTGAACATAATTAAGCAAAAGTACAAGGCCTGAAAGGAGATATTATAAAAGGGAAGACCATATATTAAATAATCCAAATATACCATTTCATAGCTTTATCTTAAAATATTAGTAGAAATGATTGATACGACCAAAAAGGTTATTTTTCTATATTAGATATATTTTTGTTAAAATCCTTAGATAGTTTATGGTCTTCTCTGAAGAGGCAAGTTTGTAAAAACAAAACAAAGGCAAAGTAGTAACAGACCAGTGTTAAACAGCATTCCACAGTGGGAAAGGAAAGAAGATAAGGAAAGTTTCCTTTTACTTTACCAAGGATATAAATCCCAACTAAATTGACACCTCCCAAGTCCATAAGAGATCTAGTTTAATCCAGGTCGAAGAGAGTTTCAGTTAAACAAAGAAATTTAAATAAAACCAACTAGGGATAATTCATTAAGATATAGGAACCAGCCATCTATAGATATTGGGCATAGACTGAAAGGAAGTTTGGACTTTTCTAAAGCTCAGGAACCACCTTGGCAAGAGTCCCCAAAAGGAAAGAGAGAAGCCTGGCCAGCGGATCAGTTTTCTCCTTGAATCCAAGGCCGTGTAAGCATGGTCTTTGTTAATAAAAATAAATCTTTGTTATTGCATATCCTAATAAAGATTTTGAGTTGTGACTGGAATGGTCTCACTGCTCCTCAGTAGTCTCATTCTTCCCCCCAGTTAAAATTTGGAGCAACATATTTCTCTCTGATTCTATAAATAAAACCCATGATCAGTACCAAGTATAGGTCAAAACTAGTTTAGTTTGTTTTCAGCCTGTGCAATACCTGATGGCAGAGACACTCACCCTTGTTTGGCGTAGAAATTTCCCTTAGCTGGTAATGCCTCTTGTGATCAGGTTTGGTCTCCAGGTACCAGCAAACTGTGGGTTAAATCCAGCTTCAGTATAGTGGTGCTTGTTTAAAAATGCACTTCTCAGATTACTGTGACCTATGACAGGAACTCATAAAGTAATAGTGTGATTACCAGGTAGTTCAGCAAGGTCAAAGTATTGCTATAATGCATTTGGAGGTCTTTAAGGCATTTGACTTGGTACATTATATGGATAAGAAATTAGCTAAGTGCTTTGAAGTTGTTAACAGGTGATCGTATGTGGTGTGTGTGTTCTTGATTTTACATGAACGTCTGAAAGAGCTAGGGTTAATTTAGTTTGGAGAAGAGAAAACTGGGGGGTGGGGTTATGTTCCATAACAGTCTTCAAATACATGAAGGGTTATTAAAAGCAAAGCTGAAGACAAACTTCTCTTTGACTGTAGGGGACAGGACTAGGAGTGATGGCCTCCAACAGAAGCAGAGAAAACTGAGGTTGGAGATTAGATACAACTGTCTAGGGTGTATCTACATGTGCAAATAAAAACCACCAGATTTAGTGTGCATTAAGCTAATGCACATTAAGCAATTTTTGGAAGGTGTCTACATGTGCAGGGATTTGGAACTAAAGTTAAGCACAATTCATGTAGTGCTTCCATGTGCTCCCGTGGCCACCAGGGAGGAGCGCAGGGTGGCCCTCTAGTGGCTAGGCAGGCCTGGCACAAAAATTTAGTGTTGGGTCAAGTGTGTGTTAATGCACATTTGCAGGTATCAAAAGGTAGCAATGGTGATTAGCCATTTTGAATGTGCAGTAAGGGCTTGGATTTGTAGACATGTGCCCATACTATACATTAGCTGCATTTCATGTAGACGTGCCCTCTGACTATGTGTGGGTCAAGCATTTGGAACAGGATCCCTAGAAAAAGCTGTGGAATCTCCATCCTTGAAGATTTCAAGACCAGGTTGGATAGACATTTGGTTGGGATGTTTTATCTAGGGGTGTTCCTGCCCTGAGCAGGTGAATAGACTAGATTACCTCATAAAGTCCCTTCCAGCCTCATTTTCCTATGATCTCATTCTTTATCAGTGATCTGGAACAAAACATGGAATAGTTAGTGATGATGGGCACCTATACATTTGGCGAGGTCTGCTTTAACGTACACTAATTATCCTGCAGAGTAGACTCCATTAATAGCCTCAGTGTCGCATGTATTCAGCATCCATGCACTTCAAAATGGTGGCAAGGGTGCTATAAATAAAGCTCATTGAATGAGCTTTAGTTAAAGCACCCCTGCTGCCATTTAAGTGTAGGATGCTGAAAATGTGATACTTCATTAGAGCAGTTCCTGAGAGCTGCTGTAGTTAAAGCACTGTCACACCCTTCCCCCATACCCACCAGCCCCCACCATCCTGGGGAACATAAAGGCACCAAAAATTACAGGAGATGGTAGTCCATGAAGCGAGCAGGTCTATCGAATCAGAATAATATGGATGGTTTGCCAAGCTGGGGACAACTGATGCAGGTACTTGTAGAACCAAATGAGGCAAACACACCAAGGACCCAGATCTATAGACTGTGTTTATAAGATAGGGTCTCTGTGCTGGGAAGTGGTGACTATAAAGAGAACAATGGGCTGAGATGAGTTCCCAGGAGAAAGCTGTCAACTAAGAGGCCAAGGAGATCTTTTGACATATAAAGAAGGGAATGTTGACTAGAAGCTTAGTTCTGAGAACAGAAGACTGAGGTGGGCATTTGATAAGTCTTTGAATATCTCAAGGGCAATTATAGGGAAGATGGAAATGGGCTTTCTGTAGGACCAAGAGCAATTTCCTCAAGCTGCAGCAGAGAAAGTGTAGGTTAGAGATTAGGAAGAGCTATCTAACTATGCCAGGGAAGGATCGGAAGTGGGGTGGGGTGGGTAAGGGGTGTCCATTAGATTACCTTGTGAGGTCCCACTCAGTCCTTCTTTCTTATGATCCCAAGTTCAATATTGGTATGGGTAACATGATAAGCTGGACACAATCCATTTGTTAATATAGCCAAACACAGGTGCACATCAAAGATGCATTGTGTTACCTTCCTGGTCACCAAGTGTCCAGCTTTATCTGTCACCATGGGATTTTTGGTGGCCCAAGTGCCAAAAATGCCAGGTATACAAGGGTAGGAAATTCTTTACTTGGCCACATAAGCCTGTGACACATATAGGTAATTAGGTAGACTTGCCAATTAGGCATGTGCATCAGTCAGCCAAGTTATTGTTGTGGAAAGCACTTTATACATTTTGCCCCCAGTAACCAAGTGGTTAGTGAACTCACCAAGGAAGCCAGAGAACCCAAGGTCTAGCCCCACCCTCACCCAGAGGGTGTTTGAACCTGGACGTCTCCATCTTCTCAGCACAGCCATCTGTGGCATGTCAGAGTCAGACCTGGAGAATGCCTGACTATCGTGGTAGTTAGAACAGTTGTGATGGAGAGTCCAAGAGATACAGGAGAAGCTAGGTAGTGGCTGGGAAGATCCAGGTTCAAACACCCTCTGGGTTATGGTGCCTAGAATCTCTAGTTTTCCCTACTGCCAGCATTTGCTGTGAGCAGCTGAGCTGGGGCCTTGTTGAGGAGAGGTTTGCTGGGGACAGCTTGGAAAGCACTCAGGTGGCCACAGACATCCAAGATGTCTTTGGCACACGCAGCTCTGAGCTGGAGAGACAGTTAAATAGACCCAAAGAGCTGGAGATAAATTCAGAGTCAGTTTGACAGGGCTGCAGCAGGAACCTCAACTGGTGCATACTCTTGAGTTAATCAACTCCCTGGTTACTGGCTGGCTGTATAATAATGGAGACTTGAACTGGTTGCAGATTGGGTGGCTATCATAGTGCAGGAGGCTGGACATGCCTGTTCTTGTTCAGCATGATAAGTCCACCACTCTCTTGGCTTCTCTTCCTTCTGGTTATGTTATAAATGGTGCCCTGAATGGAGAATTTATGTTAAAAAAAGTTGATGTCCTTGAAATATCAAATCCCGCCAAACAGCCAAATACACTGCCCCCAGGTCTTTCCCTGCTGAATCATCTTGCTATTCAGCATAAACAACACCTCCCATTCTCAAGAATGACAGCATCATAGGGGTTAACAAAAAAAGACCATGATTGCATGACACTCACTTTTATTGCAGCAGTAGGTTCAGAAAAAGTACTTTGGACTGCACTTTTGATCCATGCCTGGGCTCTCAGGTTTTATTGCATCTGCAGGATGTACTTGTACTTGAGGAAAATTATCAAAACAAGCCCTGAGAGGCTTTCAAGAACATAGATTTCTTGTTAATGTGAAGGAATGATAAGCCCTTCACAGCCAGCTGCCTGTGGTTACTGTAAGAGTAGTGCACAACAAATGAACCGTTTGCCCCAATTGCTAGAGATTCTGAATGAGACTCTGGGAGAGGAAAGAGGAGAGAAACAGAATGAGCAGTTTGATTTGGCTATGTATAGAAAGCTACATTGCTTTCCTTAGCATACTTGTTAAAATAGTATTTCAGGGGGCTGGACTAGATGACCTCATGGGGACCCTTCCAACCCTACTTTCCTATGAGCCCCTCAAAATCATGCGTCAGTTTGGGGCACCAGCCTTGCTGCATGTCTTCTTGAATGACCCGAATACTGGAGAAGTGGTCTGCAATCAATCATATGATATTCAACAAGGACAAGTGCAGAGTCCTGTACTAGGGATGGAATAACTGCACGCCACAATCCAGGTTGTGGAATGACTGACTAGGCATCAGTGCTGCAGAAAAGGACCTGAAGGTTACAGTAGACCATAAAATGGTTTAGCAAGGTTCAGGCTTCAGGGCAGCTGCAATGATTCTTGCCCTGCACTCACCTACCATGCCATGATGCATTTAATTGATCTAAAGGGAGACCGCCTAATGGGTCGTAGAGCAAGCCACCATTTCTCTGACAGTCAGGAGGTCCCTCCCAAACTCCACCTATTTAAACCTTGCTTTTATATCAAGTGGGCCCTGTCAGTCTGTCTAGGCCCCCCAGGTCCAGAGGACTTGTTGCCTTAAGGCTATTTATGGCCTGTCTCCTCCCCTGTGGTATTATGGTACACTATCCCTTCCCAGGGCCTCTATCACTTTTTTCTGGCTTGGCCTTCTAGTGCAGGACCATGGCACTGGACCCAACTTCTGGCTACAAGTTTATCTTGGTTACCTCAGCCCTGGGCCCCTGGCACCCTTTTCCACCCTGCCTGGGTGCTGGACCCCCTAGCCCAGTCTACACTCCAGTTTGGTAGGTCCAAGGGAGGCAGTTATCTGACTTGAATCATAAAATCATAGAAAGTTAGGGTTGGAAGGGACCTCAGGAGGTCATCTAGTTAAAATCCCCAATTCAAAGCAGGACTGTCCCCCAACTAGATCATCCTACCCAAGATTTATCTAGCCAGGTCTTAGAATCTCCATCCTTTAGGGTTTTTAATCACCCCTCTAGGTAGTCCATTCCAGTGCTTCACCATCCTTCTAGTCCGAAAGAAAGATTTTCCTCATATCCAACCTAAATTTCCCTTGCTGCAACTCAAGACCATTGCCCTTCATTCTGTTATCTGCCACCATGCAGAGAAAAAAAGAAAAAAAATTCTAGTTGAATCCTCTTGGAACCACCATTCAGGTTGTTGAAGGCTGCTATTAAATCCCCTGTCTTCTCCAGACTAAACAAGCCCAGCTCCCTCAGCCTCTCCCGTCATATGCCCCAGCCCCTGAACCATTTTTTCTGCCTTCCACTGGAATCTCCAATTTGTTCACCTCCTTTCTGTAGTGTGGTCCCAAAACTGGACACAGGACTCTAGATATGGCCTTGCCAGTGATGAGGAGCAGAATAATTATTTTCCTCAATTTGCTGGCAGCACTCCTGCCAGTGAAGCCCAGTATGCTCTTAGCATGGTAAGAAGGGCACACTGCTGGATCATATTCACCTTATTTCCCAGTGTAACCCCCAGATCTTTCTGCAGAGCTGCTGCTTAGCCAGTCAACACCCAGCTTGTACTGGTGCATAGCATTGTTCTGTCTCAAGTGCAGGGCTTTGCACTTGCCCTTATTGAAGCTCATGAGACTTCATTTGGTCCAGTCCTCCAGTGTGTCTAGGTCTTTCTGAATTCTAACTCTACCCTCCAAAGTATTTATTACTTCCCCCAGCTCTGTGTCATCTGCAAACTTGCCAAGAGTACATTCTATGCCATCTTCTAGGTCATTGATGAACATACTGAACAAAACCAGCCCCAAGACTGGCCCCTGAGGCACACTACTTGATACTAGCTGAAAACTAGACCTCAAGCCATTGATCACTATCCCTTGAGCCTGGTGATCCAGCAGACTTTCTATTCACATTATGGGTTGAATAAATGGACTCTATTTTCCTTTACTTGCAAGAATACTGTGGAAGCCCATGTCAAAAGACTTGCTAAAGTCAAGGTGTGTCATGTCCACTGCTTTCCCCACATCCATAGAGCCAGTCATGTCTTCATAGAAGGCAATGAGGTTGGTCAGGCATGACTTGCCTTTGGCGAATTCATGCTGACTGTTCCCATGACTTGCCTTTGGCGAATTCATGCTGACTATTCCCAATTACTTTCTTCTCCAAGTGCTTAGAAATGGATTATTTGAGGACCTACCTTATCAGCCTTACCTCAGTCCCTGGAAAATTGATAGGCTTGTAGTTCCTTGGATCCACTTCCCCTACGCACCCTTTCTTATGCATGGGCACTATGTTTGCCTTCTCCAGTTATCTGGGACCTCTCCCAAACAACATGAGTTTTCAAAGATGATGAAATGTGATTGCCAGTGGCTCTGCAATCACATCCACCAACTCTGTATCCTGTCTGGCCCCATAGACTTGTATCTGCCCAGTTTTTCTAACAAGTCCCTAACCTGTTCTTTTGTCTCTGTTGGCTGCTCACCTTCTCCCCAAACTGTGCTGTTAGGTGCAGTAGTCTGGTAGCTCATCTTGCCTGTGAAGACTGAGGTGAAAAAAGGGCACCGAGTACTTCAGCCTTTTCTGCATGCTCTGTCACAAAGTTGCCTCCCCCATTCAGTGAGGGCCCTACACTTTCCCTGATCCTCCTCTTGCTATTGACATACTTGTATAAACCCTTCTTGTTACCCTTCACATCATTTGCTAGGTGCAGCATCAATTGCACTTTGGCCTTCCTGACGTGAGTTGTGCTCAGCGACAGTCTTTCTATAGAGTACCACTTTATAAGGCCCAAAGCGGGACTGTGTCTCATGTCCCTAACCCATCACCAAGCTCAAGACCCTCCTGTGCCCTCAGGTACCACTAGAATCTCCATCTCCCCATGCTAGTTCCAAACACAGTCCACCAGTTTGAACTATAACAAAGGAATAAGCATATTGGCTACAAGATAAACTTCACCCACTCCAGATGCAAACATCAACAATAGTTCACTGCCTTGCAGCAAAGCTTCCCCTTACCCAGAGTTGTATTCCTCAGTAAGGCAGAAACATGTCACTAGTAGCCCCCACGGCAGCCCAGAAATAAATTTGGTTCCTTCTATAGCCTTCCAGACTAGGATGTCTTCACTCTGTAGCTTTCAGGGTCAGATTACCTGACTAGGCTCAGGCTATAGGCTTACATGCTTTTTTAAAAATGGCTCCTTCTGGTCAGGTGGCACTCCAGTCCCACAGTGGTTTCTCATTAGGGCCTGAAGGCTGGTTGCCAGGCAGCTTATGACTTGATCTGGCATCCCTTTGCTGCCCAAACTAGTCTTTGCTCTACTGCGTGGCAGCTGGTTCTGAAATAGGCAGTCATAGCTTCTTGTCCCAAACTGCCTATTTTCCTGAAGCCAAGAGACCCAAGGCAGAGTTCGCCTCGCTATCTGCAGATGTGCCCTTTTTTTCCTTTTGCTGGGCAGTTCCTTGCTCAAGCAGGTGTGCTTCTTTGCTGCCTTCCGTCTGGCTGCTGGTCTGCGTTCAGCTGCCCAAACTCTATCAGCTACAGTGTCTCTCCTTACAGTATCAGGAGCCCAAGGGTTCCTGTTACAAATGGATATGAACCACCAGTATGCTCTTATTGCAGAAAAAACCCAACAACATATTGGGTTGTGTTGACTTGAGTGTCACTTACAAATCAAGGGAAGTGATACTCCTGCTCTGTGTGGCACTAGTGAGGCATCACCTGGAGTCTTTTGTCCAATTTTGGGCCCTGCAATTCAAGAAGTGTGCGTTAAGTTTGGAAAGTCCAGTGCAGAGCAACAAAAATGATTAGGGGCTTGGGAGGCAAAACTTATTAGGAAAATCTGGAAGAACTAGGGTTATTTAGACTGGAGAAAACAAGACTATTTAGAATGGAGAAAAGAGAGCTTTAAAGTAGGATCAGAGGGGGATGGAGACCAAAGCTCTGAGACACATGGGGAAGTGGGATACCTGGAGGAAGCACAAGGAGGATGGGGAGTGGAGGCCTCCTCATTCTTACTGAGAAAGTAGGGCAATCAACTAGTTACCTCAGTTGTCTGTACAGTACATGAATGCACAGAGTCTGGGAAGCAAGCAGGAAGAACTGGAAGTCCTTGCACAGTAAAAGAACTATCATGTGATTAGAATAACAGAGACTTGGTGGGATAGATGGTATGACTGCAGCTCTGTCATGGATGGGTACAAAGTGTTCAGGAAGGACAGACAGGGGAGAAGAGGAGGAGGAGTTGCACTGTATATAAAAGCTGTTTGATTTGCTGAGAGCTCCAGTATGAAGCTGGAGGAGGAGAGCAACAAGGGTGATGTAGTGGGTGTCTGCTATTGACCACCAGACCAGGAGGGTGAGGTAGATGAGGCTTTCTTCAGATAACTAGCAGAAGTTTCCCAATTACAGCCAATTCTCATGAGGGACTTTAATCATCCTGGCATTGCCTGGGAGGGAAATACAGCAGCGCACAGGCAATATAGGAACTTTTTGGAGAGCACTGGGGATAGTTTCTTGGTGCAAGTGTTGGAGACACCAACTAGGGGCTGTGTTCTTCTTGACCTGGCTCTGTGGATGCATGGAGACCAGTGGATGTAGCATACCTTGACTATATCAAGGCTTTTGATATGCTTTCCCACAACATTCTTGCAGGCAGGCTATGGAAATATGGGTTGGATGAATGGACTGTAAGATGGATAGAAAACTGGCTGGATCATTGGGCTCAGAGGGTATACTTAAGGGCTTGATATCTAGTTGGCATCCAGTACCAAGTGGAGTGCCCCAGGGGTCAGTCCTGGGGCTGGTTTTGTTCAGTATCTTCATCAGTGTCCTGGAAGATGGCATAGAGTAGACCCTCAGCAAATCTGCAGATGACACTAAGCTCTGGAGAGTAGATTTAGGATTCAGAGAGACTTTGACAAATTGGAGGATAAGACCAAAAATCTCATGAGGTTCTATAGGGACAAGTGTAACATCTTCCATTTAGGATGGAACAATCCCATGCACCAGTACAGACTGGGGGTTGACTAGCTGGGCTCTGCAGAGAAGGACCTGGGGTTTACAGTGGACAATAAGCTGACCAGTGTGCCCTTGTTGCCAAGAAGGCTAACAGCATACTGGGCTTCTTTGGCAGGAGAGTTGCCAGGAGATCAAGGGAACTGATTATTCCCCTCTATACATCACTGGTGAGGCCACATCTGAAGTCCTGTGTCCACTTTTGGGGCCCCCACTACAGAAAAGATGTGGACAAATTGGAGAGAGTCCAGCAGAGGACAACAAAAATGGTTAAGGGCCTAGGATACATGGCTTGTAAGGAGAGGCTGAGGAAACTGGGATTATTTAGTCTGGAGAAGAGAAGACTGAGGGGGGATTTGATAGCAGCCTTCAGCTACCTAAAGAGCATGACTACACATGCAATTATTCACAATTAAATTTACTGCCCATTAAGCTAATGTGCAATAAATGATATTTGGTAGGTGTCTACATGTTCAGGGGCTTGGCACTAAATGTAGTGTCTAGTGAATCCAGCCCTGCCATGGGTCCCTGTGGTCACTGGGAGGAGCTCCAGCCTCTGGCCCTAGCTGCCAGCACTTGGCAGCCATCTTGGAAACACAGCCTCACCCTCTGATCCCTGGCCAACTCTTCCCTGCTCATCAGTCTGTCACAACCCAAAGGTGTGATTTTTGTTTTTGTGTGTGCTTTGGCACCACTGAATTATGTTCCCGCCAATTTGTAGCTTTCTTTGCAGTGTGCATTTCTTCTTTGCAGCACAGAGATGCACGGTGCAAAGAGTTCCCGCCATTTGTATTATAATTCGAGCCCCATTATTGGCTTGCGTGAAATTATTCACACGTGGCGGCTAGTGATTGGCTTGCTAGCTGTATAAAAAGCTTGAGTGGTTTCCGCCCAAGTTGGAGGACTCCACGAACACCAGGAGGAGGAGACTTCACGCTGTGTGAAGATCTCTAAGCACTGCAGAACCTATCGAACCCAGTGCATTTCAAGCAGGCAACAGGGGTCTGATCAGCCTCTAGCTTCTCCCCGTGACTGTTCGCAATCCCCGATGTATCCCTCTCCCTGCGCGCAAAAGGATCCACGGAGCCTTGACAACTCCGTGGGAAAGATCCGAATATTGTCTGAGTCCTCAAACGAGGATTTAAGCGGAGCTGTGCCTGGGAAACTGTCCAGCCTACACCGCGACCATCTTCGGTGTAAGTAAACAATCTTGAATCAACCATTACGCGTCTGTGACTAATTCTAGCGTGCCGCCTGTTTTCTCCGACCCAGCGTGCCCGGGCTGCTGGCCACAGCCTGCGCAGAGCACAAAAAGGGCCCGGCCCGCTCCCAGCCCGCACAGAGTCGTGTGCCCAGCATGAGAGAAGCACACAACAACTCTCTCCTTGCCCACCCTGCATCCCTGTGCCATGGCTGCCCCTGCCCCTGCCCCTGCCAGCAAGGCCTAGCACCATGCTGCTCCAGTCTTGCTTCTGGCAGTGCTGACCAGTAGCCCGTGCTCCTGCTTGCCATACTCAACCTGCTGGCCATACTGACCCTGCTGGCCCAATAGGTCCCCACTGCCCAGACCCCCGGAGAGCCATGCACCCACCAGCAGGGGCCAGGGCACTGGGTGTGGGAGGCCCTGGCCTACCCCGTCCTCTTGCATTCTCCACTCTAGCCTGCCTGACCTGCTGCTCCCACAACTCCCAGCAGCACTTTCAGGACACGCACATATTTGAAAGAAAAAAGCAAACCCCACTCCTATCTCTTGCCCCTCCCATCTAAACACAGAGCCCCCTTCCCTCCCCCTCCCCAACACACAGACCCCTTCCACCACCCTCACCACCCACTAACAGTTAAAAGCCCTCTTCTTAAACTAAAATCTGTATACATTCTCAGTCTCTGTTTGAATCCCAGAGTGGGGCAGGAGGGGAGGCACCTAGGGGACAGAGCTCAGTGGCAGGCACCCAGCACATCAGTCTTGGCCAGTTCCCCTGTGGGTCCGGGGACCATGACAACCATGGTGGGCTTGTACATGGGTGATGCTGGATGGTGCTTTTTAACGGCGGGTGACTCCCCCTCTGGTTTTCTGAGCCCAGAGCCAGCAGCCCCTTGTGGTGCTATGCCTGGCACCTCCGGGATTTGGGGCACATGGCCATGGGATAAGTGGTGGGGCTAGGCCCAGGCAGGTAACAGGGGACGCAGGGTGGGGGCTGGGCCAGGGACTCCAGCAGGTGGGAAGTGACAGAGGACCTCCTTCTGGGCCCAGACAAGGTCTGCTGTGAACTAGCAGGTGGGAACCAGAGGCCCTGTGGTGCCAGGGATAGGGGCTGGGCAGTGAGGGGCATGCACATGACTACCAGGCCAAGAACAGTGTCCAGGGTCCAGTGGTCATTGTCCACAATGTCCACTGTCTGGGCCTGCTTGGGTCCTTGTTGCCTGAGCAGATCTATCTGCTCCCACTCCAGGGCTTCCATCCAGTGCTTCCAGTGGGTCCTGCACATCCTCTCGGGTGGTCTCCCAGGCAAGGTCCTCCACCCGCCACCTCTAATCCTGGGCAAAGTCCTTCTGCCATCAGGCCTGGGCATCATCTACCCACTCATGTGTCACTGCCAGCAGTCACTGGAGCAGGAGGGTTTGGTCCTGGGTCTCCTGCTGCCACAGTGGCCCCATGTAGCAGGATCCAGCACAGGGTGATAGTGATCTGGAGCCTGCATCCCAACTGGGCTGGTGGGCTCTCCTTCGTGTCCAGATATTGGCCCTGAATAGCCAAGAGACAGAAGCCTTTTGTGAGAATTTGCAACATTTCAGAGATAACATGCTCTGCACCGGGGCCATATGCTGCCCAGCCTGATTGGAGATCAGCTGCATATGGGTGTTGCAGTACTGTGGTAGGTCAGGCCAGGCAGGCCTGGGCCCAGGAGGCCACTGCTTGAGCCTCTCCCCATTGCTGCTTGCTCCCCTGGGGCTGGCAGAGTACTGGGTGCTGGCTGCAGGCAGTCTACCTCCCCTAGCCCATTCCCAGGCTAGGCCAGGCCAGGCCAGGCTGCTGGTAGTACCTGCTGCTGCAGCTCCAGACCCTACTCCCCACCTCTCATCCTACAGGCTAACCACTCCGTTGCACTGCTGCCCAATGCATGGTGTCTGGTTTCGGGACATGCAGGACTCCTGGACAACTGGGATGAGGGCCTGGCTGCACCTCTGCTCTCTCTGGTGGAGACCTCTCTGGGGAGGTGCCTCAGTACTGGGCCTTCCCTATGCTGCCACTGTGCTCCTAGTGTTCCCCTGCTGTGTGTGCACCGGGTGGTGCACGATGAGCTGTTTATGTAGACTGAGGGGTGCTCAAACCACTATTCCCTGCTGCTGTTGATCCTCCTAGTGCTCCAGGCACATCTGTACTCCTGGTTTGGGACCCTGAGCTACAACAGCAAAGGGAGCAAGTCTGGGCTGCCCCACAACCTGGAGGGTGCAGGGCCTCATAAATATGGGTGTTCGAGTGCCCACCTCATGTGAACTGTGTCAGCACTTCCACATTGGTGCACAGATCCATGGGCTCACCAATCTCCTCCTGACTCTAGCTAGAGCCCCAGGTATATGGCAGGCATTCACACATGGGTAGGGCCAGGCCTCGACTGGGAGGACAGGGAGGATGTGGTGGTGCATCCTGCACCGGCTCTGTGGGCCCCCAAGTGGCTGTCCTTGTGTGGCCAGCTCTGGACAATACTGAGGAGCATGCAACAGAGAGGCATGGTCAGGGACTGGGAGATGTATGGCAGAGGCAAATGTGCCACAGCACCTGCAAGTACAGGAGAGACTGCTGGGGGTGAGAAACAGCAAGAAGCAGGTGCTGGCCCTGCTGCCACAGGCAGCAGCCCTGGGGAGATGTCAGGGCTGGGTAGAGGGTGCAGCAGGCAGCAGCCTTTTAAAACAGTCACCTGTGGCCAAGCAGCAGCTCTGGCTAGGGGACAGGACTAGCAGAGGCAGCCTGGGTCCAGTCCAGGGGGGCACACAAGGCCTGCAGTGCTCCTGTGCAGAGCACAGAGACTTCCAAGGTCCTGGAGTGTGCCCCAGGGCACAAACTGGCCACAGGCTTTTATAGCTTGCAGCTAGGGGCTACCACAGAGCAGCCCAGCCCTGGGGCTGAAGTGGCTTCCACCCAAGAGCCCTGGGGCTGGGCTCAAGCCAGCCCCCTAGTGGCTAGGGAGAACCAGCACTAAAGTTAGCACTACATGTCCCTCCCAGTGCCAGCACTAAAATGAGTACTGGGTCGTGTCTGTATACGCATGCATTACTTAGCTTTAACTAATCATGACTAAACTTAATACATGCATTTGTAGGTATCAAATTTAGTCAGAATTAAGGGAATTTACTGCACAGTAATGGTGTGCATGTGTAGATGCGTGCCTGTGGTGTTCAGTAAATGAGGCTACTGTGCAGTAAAGTCTCTCATGTTGACATGCCCAAAGAGTGGTTGCTTCCAAAGAGGATGGAGCTGGACTGTTTTCAGTGGTGGCAGATGACAGAACAAGGAGCAATGGGCTCAAGTTGCAGCAAGGAAAGTTTAGGTTGGATATTAGGAAACACGTTCTCACTAGGAGTGTGGTGAAGCACTGGAATGCGTTACCTACCTAGAAAGGTGGTAGAATCTCCATCCTTAAAGATTTTAAGGCCCGGCTAGACAAACCTTGGCTGGGATGATCTAGCTGGGGATGGTCATGTTTTGAGCAGGGGGGTAGACTAGATGTGACCTCCTGAGGTCCTGTCCACCCCTAATTTTCTATTATTCTGTCATTCTAAAAGTGAGGAGAGATTTGATAATGGTCTTCAAATACCTGAAGTGCAATTAGAGAGGGTGGAGGAGGGTTTTTTTTTAGTGTGGCTGTAGGGGACAGGACTAGGTGAAATGGCCTCAAGGTGAAACAGAGGAAATTTATGTTGAAGATTAGAAAGAATTTTCTATCTATGAGGGGTGTCAAGCATTGGAACAGGTTGCCTAGAGAAGCTGGGAATCTCCATCCGTAGAAGTTTTCAAGAGCTGTTTGAACAGACTGTTGGCTGGAGTGGTTTAAATTAGGGATGATCCTGCCTTGAGCATGGGGCTGGACTTGATGCGACTTGTGAGGTCCCTTCCAGCCCAACATTCCTATGATTCTGAGAGCCTATTTTTTAGTAGTACCCATATCTGGCTAACTTCAGCAAACAGGAGGTGAAGAAACTAAGAATTTCCTGTTTCTCAGGAAATGTCAATATTTGCTTTCAACCTGAATATGTATGACAACAAATATTTTCAAAATTTCCCGTGAAATATTATTGCCCCTTTAAAAAAAGTGTTTTCAGAATTGCTTTGTTTCAGAATTCCAACATTTCATGTTTTTATTTTCATTTTTGCATTTAATATTCTTACATTATTTAATGAGATATTAGATTTAGTGATAGGGATGGTGCATAGTTTGCAACTTTGTGTCATTCCACTACAAAACAAGTAAGAGACTCTTTTTCACACAGAGAACAGAATCTTTTAGCCATACTAATTAGCAGTTTGCTGGTTTGTGATTTAAAAGAAGTAAATATAAAAAAAAAATATATATTATTTTGCATTGTCTAACAAAACATCAATAATACAATTAATGCAAGATTGAAAAAAAAAAACTTGCAATTTGAGTGTTTTCATAATTTTTAATCAACAACTTGACAATTTTCTATTCTAAAATCTTTTTCCATGGAATTTTTTTGTTGGAATCTCCACTGATTCAAGACAGGCACAATCTTATGCAAATGCTACTTTGTCAAGGAAGTATTCAGACAGTATGTTTCCAACTGACTCAAGTTAGGACAGCCGGCTGAGGTGTACCTACCATTATTGACTCAACTCCACTCTGCCCTTCTCAACCCAGTCCCTCCTTCTCCCAAATACACTTACCCAGCACTGGTACCAATGTCCTATGGGAAGGGGAGACAGACTGGAAAACATATTACTACCTCAAAATTCAGACCAGGCAATAACCAGAAAGGCAGGTATTCCAAAAATGAAGGAAAAATAGAGTTGTTGACATGGAGATTCATATTAAGGAAATAACCATGTAAAACAGTTTCTCTGTTCATGTAGCTCCCAGCATGTTATGGCCTGCCTGAAAACAAATGGTAACAATGACTGAATAGCCGGCAAACCTCCAGAGGCGTAGGTGGAGGAGGACAAGGGAGGATGTGCTGTGTGACCTCCTCTATGGGTCCCTAGAAGAGCCAAAAAGGCAGAAGAGTTGGAGGGTGGTTTCCATCCTGGAGATTAAGAATGAGAGAGAGAAGGTGACAGGAAGGAGTATAAGAGACTGTTCAAGGGAGCACTCAGGCAGAAAACATGGCATTCAAGAGAGGAGGGTGGGATGTGCTGAAGAACATTGTTCCATCAGAGTCATGCACAAGGCAAGACCCCCTCTCAGCCATGATTTGTCACTGCCACCTTCTGCCCAAGGCCAGAACCACTGCTGCATCTCCTAGACTGAATCTTGCCTGCAAGGAACACTGCAGTCCAGCTCATGGCCTGTGACAGGAGTGCCTCTTCTGGAGTTCATCTATCGGTGACTCCACCCTCCTGTTAGGGGCCAACCACCCACCTTCTCATTTGCCATGCCTTGATCTTAATTAATTAATGGGTGTTAATTAGTGGGAGGCTGCTCATTTATTGCCCCGGTGCCAGGGGGCGCTATCTGCGGCTCCTTTTCCTCCCCTACACTGCAGCCCAAGCCTCGCAGATGATACTGACGTGGTTTGATCTGGGACTTGTTGTAATTTGGCCCTCCCCTTGTCCTCCCTGGGCTTTCCACAGCACTATCTCGTTCTGTCTTGCTCTGCACTTTTCTGGCACTCAGGCTTTCTGCAGCCCTGTCTGGCACTGCGCCTTCACTGGTGCTCGGGCTCTCCATGGTCCAGTCTTGCACTGCGCCGCACTGGTGCTCACTGCCTTCTCCCCCTAGGCTTCTCACTGCCCCCTCTCTCTGTGGCTGGGGTTCCCACATTGCTGTGGGTCCCCTATGAGGCCTCCTCCATCCTCTAATAGTCTCACCCAAGCCACCAGTTAAAACAGCAAACACAAAACACAAGCCCCTGGGCTATAACAAAGAAAACCAATCCACCTGGCTAAAACATCATTCAATCCCTACCAGGGAATACTCCATCACATAACAGCATCAGGCGCTGGTCATGCAGTCAGGCCTCTCCACTTTGCTTGTTCCAGTAGAGCTCCCTTCCCCCTTGGCTGCCATCAGGAAACTGCCCTCCTGGCCACAAGCCTCAGATTTATGTGGGACCCAGGCCCTGCCCCTTCCGGTCAGCTGACCAGGTGCAGGTCCAGCCAATTCCCCCCTTAACCGGTTGTCCCAGCAACCGGCACCTGGGTTCCTGCCTCTGCTCTGAGAGTAGCAGGCACCTTAGTGTCCTGCTACACACCTTCCCCGCTTAAGGCCCTCACTCACTTGGGTGGATTCTCACATTTGCAGGCAGCACCTTGGTCCTGGGCTTCGCTCAGCCTTTCTCTGGCAACTCAGGAGGTGGAGGTTTTCAGGCGCCTCCTACTCACCTTTTCCCCAAGGTCACACCATGTGGGATTTGCTGGGAGTTACCCTGCCACAGGTAATCCCCCCACATTAGCCAGCCTTGGTAGGGTGCCACTTGGGCTTGTCTTTTCTCTACATTTTTAAATGATTGTGAGGATGGCCCCGGGTATGGCATATTGTTCTGACTGAGATGGCAGGCGCATTACCGTAGTTGTTGAGAGTCCGTCTCTCTGCCACCCCTCTGTCCTTCTCCATTTGCCATTTGTAAGATCTTGAACTTCCTTCTCCTGTTGCCTGACCAGCTGGCCCTTACTGGAAGGTTCCAGACTTAGAAGGGTCACCCTGCCTCTTAGTAACAGAGTTAGGGTTCCTCATTACACCCCACCCCCCTCTATTCTCTCTTATCTGAGATCCCTCTGTTTCTCCTAGCCCCTCTACTTCCTCGTATTGTCTCGAGAAGAAATTGGCATTTATATTCTGGGTTCCAGAGAGGTGCTTTACCTTGAAGCAATATGGTTGCAGACTAAGGGCCCATCTCAGAAGTCTTGCGTTGTCCGTTTTCATGCTCTGCAACCAGCATAGGGGCCCGTGTTGGATGATCAGTGTGAACCGCCGCCCTAACAAATAATATTGGAGTGTTTCAATAGCCCACTTAATCGCCAAACACTCCTTCTCTATCGTGGCATAACTCCGTTCTGGTGGGTGTAATTTCCTACTTATGTAGGCTATAGGGCGCTCTTCTTCTCTTTCTCTCTGAACCAATACTGCTTCAATAGCCATATTTGATGCATTGGTCTGGACCAGGAAAGGTTTATTAAAATCTGTTGTATATAGGAGTGGTTGTAAGCATAGTGCATCCTTCACTGTTCGAAATGCCTTTTCTGCCTCCGGTGTCCATTTCACTTTGGTTGGAGCCCCTGATTTTATCATCTCTGTCAAAGGTACTACTAAATCCGTACAGTGAGATACAAACCTTCTATAATAACTGGCTAGCCCAAAAAAAGCCCTCACTTGTTTTTTTGTATGAGGTGCTTGATATCTTCGAAGCATAGTGCATCCTTCACTGTTCGAAATGCCTTTTCTGCCTCCGGTGTCCATTTCACTTTGGTTGGAGCCCCTGATTTTATCATCTCTGTCAAAGGTACTACTAAATCCGTACAGTGAGATACAAACCTTCTATAATAACTGGCTAGCCCAAAAAAAGCCCTCACTTGTTTTTTTGTATGAGGTGCTTGATATCTTCGCAACACCTCCACCTTGCTCAACAACGGTCTCACCTTCCCACTAGGAACCCCAGGTATTGCTTTTCTTTTTTTCCTATTGTACATTTCTTCAGATTGGCTGTCAGCCCGGCCCTTCTCAAGTCTTGCACTACTGCTCTTAGTGCGGTGAGGTGTTCAGCCCAGCTCTCAGTGTATATAATAATATCGTCAATGTACGCTGTGGTGTAACCCCCATGGGGAGCCAAAACGCTGTCCATTAACCGCTGAAATGTAGCCGTGGCTCCATGTAACTTGAACGGCATGTGTTGGAACTGGAAGAGACCCCACAGGGTAGTGAATGTTGTCTTTTCTTGATCTTCGGGCGCTACTGGGACCTACCAGTAACTTTTTGTCAGGTCTAAAGTGGAAATGTAGCAAGCTTGCCCAACGTTTTCCACCAGTTCATCCACTCTCAGCATCGGATAGGCATCAAACTTAGCTACCGGGTTCACCTTCTGGAAATCAATACAGAGACGGAATTTTCCATTGGTCTTAGGCACTGCTATGATGGGGCTCTGCCAGTCATTGTGGGATTCACATATGATACCTTTCTCTAGCATCATTGCTTTTATCTGGCTTTGAAGTCACTGGGGAATCCGTCTCCAGTTCTCACAGAGCACCTGGCCCGGAGGAGTCTTTATCTAGTGTACCACACCCTGAGCTTCCCCAGGAGTTCCCTGGAACACATCTCTGTACTCCCTGACTAGCTCGACAGCTTGTCTTCTCTGTTCTTCCAACAGTCACAGGGCCAATTCTATGTCACCCGGTCCATCTCCCTCTGTCAAGAAGTCTCCCTCTCAAGAAGTCTATGGGCCAACGAGAGGCAAAGCGCTGCTCGACCTGGTACTGGCTACGGGGGATGACCTAGTCAGTGACCTAGTGATCGATGGGAAGCTGGGTGACAGCGACCACGACCTCAGCCTGACTTCTATCCCGGGGAAGATCTTAGAAAAGTTTATTAAAGAGGCCATCCTTAATGGACTGGCCGACGCCAACATCTTAAGGGATAGCCAGCACGGGTTTGTTGCGGGTAGGTCTTGCTTGACCAATCTCATTTCCTTCTACGACCAGGTGACCTATCACCTGGACAAGGGAGAAGAGATTGATGTCATATATCTTGACTTCAAAAAAGCCTTCGATCTGGTGTCCCATGATCGCCTCTTGGAGAAACTGGCCAATTGTCGCCTTGGGTCCTCCACGATCTGCTGGCTGGAAAATTGGCTCCGGGGTCGGACCCAGAGGGTAGTAATCGATGGAAGTCACTCATCGTGGTGTCCTGTGACCAGTGGGGTCCCCCAAGGCTCTGTCCTTGGACCCATACTGTTCAACATCTTCATTAATGATGTGGACACTGGAGTCAGAAGCGGACTGGCCAAGTTCGCCGATGACACCAAACTTTGGGGCAAAGCATCCACATCAGAAGACAGGCAGGTTATCCAGGCTGACCTGGACAGGCTCAGCAAGTGGGCAGATGAGAATCTGATGGGGTTCAATGCTGATAAATGCAAGGTTCTCCACCTTGGGAAAAAAAACCTGCAGCATCCTTATAGGCTCAGCAGTGCTATGTTGGCTAGCACTATGGAAGAAAGAGACTTGGGGGTCATCTTTGACCACAAGATGAACATGAGCCTGCAATGTGATGCGGCGGCTAGTAAAGTGACCAAAACGCTGGCTTGCATCCATAGATGCTTCTCAAGCAAGTCCCGGGACGTCATTCTCCCCCTGTACTCGGCCTTAGTGAGGCCGCAGCTGGAGTACTGTGTCCAGTTTTGGGCTCCACAATTCAAAAAGGATGTGGAGAAGCTTGAGAGAGTGCAGAGAAGAGCCACGCGCATGATCAGAGGTCAGGGAAGCAGACCCTACGATGACAGGCTGAGAGCCCTGGGGCTCTTTAGCCTGGAAAAGCGCAGGCTCAGGGGTGATCTGATGGCCACCTACAAGTTTATCAGGGGTGACCACCAGTATCTGGGGGAACGTTTGTTCACCAGAGCGCCCCAAGGGATGACGAGGTCGAATGGTCACAAACTACTTCAAGATCGTTTCAGGCTGGACATAAGGAAGAATTTCTTTGCTGTCCGAGCCCCCAAGGTCTGGAACAGCCTGCCACCGGAGGTGGTTCAAGCGCCTTCATTGAACACCTTCAAGATGAAACTGGATGCTTATCTTGCTGGGATCCTATGACCCCAGCTGACTTCCTGCCCTTTGGGCAGGGGGCTGGACTCGATGATCTTCCGAGGTCCCTTCCAGCCCTAATGTCTATGAAATCTATGAAATCTATGAAAGTCAACATGGGTCCCAAATCTAATTCCTCAGGGTGAGGGGCTAAGTACATACACTCCCGGTCTTCCCACTTCTTCAACATATTAACATGGTATACCTGCTTCTTTTTCTGCTTATCTGTCTGATACACCTCATAGTCCATGGGCCCCACTTGGCGTGTAACTTCATAGGGTCCCTGCCACTGGGCAAGTAAATTACTCTCACTGTCTGGCAATAGAACCAACACGCGATTCCCCACATCAAACTTTCTTTCCCGGGTGCCTCGGTTGTAATGCCTCACTTGTCGTTGCTGGGCTTCTCTGAGATTTCCTAAAACCTTGTTCCAATCTGCTCCCAGGCATTCCCGCAGTTGGATCACATATTAGATCACGTTCTGGTCTTTACCCTGCTGTTCTTCCCAACTTTCTTTAATCAGATCCAGGATTCCCCTGGATTGCCAGCCATATAATAATTCAAAGGGTGAAAACCCAGTTGAGGCCTGGGGTGCCTCTCTTACTGCAAACAACAAAGGTGATATCATCTTATCCCAAGTCTGAGGACTCTTAACCACGAACTTCTTTAGCCTCTGTTTCAGTGTCTGATTAAAACCTTTCATGAACCCATCCGTTTGGGGATGAAATGCAGCTGTCTTCAGGTGTTTAATCCCCAAAGCTTTACTCGCTCCCTCAAATACGCATGATGTAAAATTCATTCCCTGATCGGTCAGTAGTTCTCTCAGGAGTCCTACTCAGGAGACTATCTTCAAAAGTTCATTCACCACCTTTGGCATGGACACTGTCCGCATTCACATGGCTTCCGTTGTACCTGGTTCCATAATACAGTAAAAATAGTATGTACTGGTTTCCAGTGCTACTTCGGGGAAGTGGCCTCACGATGTCCACCGCCACCCTGTCAAAGGGAACCTCTACCAGAGGCATTGGAATTAAAGGAGCCTTTGCGGTATGCCTTGGGTTCACTTTTTGGCACACAGGACATGAAGCGGAATACTTCGCCACTTCCTGCAACAGTCCTGTCCAAAAAAATCTTGCCCGAATATGGGCTTCAGTTTTGTCCCAGCCCAAATGTCCACCCATAGGGAGTTCATGAGCCACCTTCAATAAGGCCTGTCAATATCGCCGAGGTAGCAACAACTGTATGACCTCCCCTCCTTCCAGCTTTCCTTGCTCAATTCGGTATAGGAGGTCGTTTCTTACCTCAAACCTTGGAGTTGTCTTCATCAGCTTTGGTCTTAATACCTCGCCGTTTCATTGGGCTAGGTGTTCCTGCAGCGCATACCAGAAATCTGCCTCCTGGCTCTGCTCCAACTGGAAATGTTTGTCTTCCCACAAATATGCAACATCCACCCTTTGTTCAGCCTCTTCCTTGGGAGAAGATTGTTTGTTTTCACCCGCAAATCCCTCAGCAGTCTCCTTTTGCCCCACACCAGCTATCTCTTTTAACAACACAGGCCAGTCACAGCCCAGTACTACTGGGTAGGGTAAATGCTCTATGACACCAACTAGCATCTGGCAGGTCTTATTGCCTATTGTAGGGTGACCCTCACCCTTTCAATTTTGAGGGAATCCCCACACCAACATTGCATCATCGTGCAATCTGCTATTTCCCTCTTTTGCCGGTAACATGTCGCTCCGCACCATAGTCTGCAAGCCTTAGTCCAGCATAGCTGATACCATTTTTCCCTCCATTGTCACTTCCTCCAAAATTGCGGGTGGCCCGTCTCCCACCTCAGAGTCAACTCAAGCTTGATAGCCACACATTCCTACCCAAATCATTGGTTGGGGGTGGATGCTTCTGATTACTTTGGCTAATAGTTGTCTTGCAGCTTGATCCAGTAGGTCTGGTACTGTTTGATGGAACAGAAAACTTGTTGCCATGACTCTGGGTCCGGGATTAGTGTCTGTTCTTGTTTCTCTCTCCCCATGGACCCGAGGGTTCTTTTCTTTATACAGGCAAACCAGCATCCTATGATGCATACTGCTGTATAAAACCTTCCCGGCCAATGCACCATTATGACAGGAGCACCTCTTCTGGAGTCCGTCTATCGGTGACTCCACCCTGCTGTGATGGGCCAACCTCCCACCTTCTCTCCTGCCACACCTTGATCTTAATTAAATAATGGGTGTTAATTAGTGGGAGGCTGCCCATTTATTGCCCTGATGTCAGGGGGTGCTATCTGTGGCTCGTTTTTCTCCCTTACACAGCAGCCCAAGCCTCGCGGATGATACTGACGTGGTTTGATCTGGGACTTGTTATAATTTGGCCCTCCCCTTGTCCCCCCGGGCTTTCCACAGCCCTATCTCACTCCGTCTTGCTCTGCGCCTTTCTGGTGCTCGGGCTCTCCGCAGCCCTGTCTGGCACTGCATCTCACTGGCACTCGCTGCCTCCTCTCTCTGGGGCTTCTTGCTGCCCCTCTCTCTGGGGCTGGGGTTCTCACATTGCTGTGGGTCTCCTATGAGGCCTCCTCCATCCCCTAATAGCCTCACCCAAACCACCAGTTAAAACAGCAAACACAAAACACAAGCCCCTGGGCTATAACAAAAAACCCAAGCCTCCTGGCTAAAACATTATTCAATCTCAACCAGGGAATACTCCATCCTATAACAGCATCAGGAGCTGGCCATGCAGTCAGGCCTCTCCCCCTTCTCTTGTTCCAGCAGAGCTCCCTTCCCCCTTGGCTGCCAGCAGGGAACTGCCCTCCTGGCCACAGGCCTGGGATTTATGTGGTAACCAGGCCCTGTCCCTTCCGGTCAGCTGACCAGGCGCAGATGCAGCCAATTCCCCACTTAACCAGTTGTCCCAGCAACTGGCACTTGGGTTCCTGCCTCTGCTCTGAGAGTAGCAGGCACCTTAGTGTCCTGCTACATGGCCCAAGGTGTTTTGGGCACCCCTGAGCTAAGCTGTCTCTGTGCTGACCTACCTCTGACAGCAGACAGAAAGCACCACAGCCAAGCTGCCAGGTGCTCTTTCAATGTGAGTAAGAAGCATCTTGTCCTTTCTCTCATTTCAGCCCTTAGGCTTAGGGTCAGCTCAGGAAGTACCTTGTTGAAGGCAGG